>NC_133622.1:253090728-253345728 GCF_048593235.1 Sminthopsis crassicaudata
AGAAGGAAATGGCAAACCCCTCCATTATCTCTGCCAAGAAAACCCCAAATAGGGTTATGGAGGGTGGGGTACAACTGAGAAATGACTGAGCAATTCTGCTAGGCTGAATCCTCCTGTGCTAGGGGAGTGGGAGCTCAGGCAGTCCCCACCTAGGACCGTGTAAGGTCTTCTGGGATACCTGGGAGCCAGAGAATCTTCTAGTCATTGTCAGCTCTCAGAGACTTCTTTCTCCATCACGGGTAATGTGATGACACGAAGAAGGGAAAGCACGGAACCTAAAAGTGTTGAAGGAGCATTAGTTACAGCCACCGTCTCAGAGACTGGAAGCTAAAGAGACTTCCGGCTGGGCCCTTCGTCCAACTGCCCCATTATGCAAATAGGGAAACTGAGGCTCAGCGAGGGCTCCTAGTTCCATGCGGAGCCGGGGAAGCTCCTGTTTAG
Organism: Sminthopsis crassicaudata; assembly: GCF_048593235.1. Classification (NCBI taxonomy): domain Eukaryota; kingdom Metazoa; phylum Chordata; class Mammalia; order Dasyuromorphia; family Dasyuridae; genus Sminthopsis; species Sminthopsis crassicaudata. The sequence goes on from NC_133622.1 coordinate 253,091,170, forward strand.
TGACTGGTCCAGCCCCTCCACACTCTTGCTTTTGAGGAGCAGTGATCCTCCTTTGCCTGTTTGCTGAGCACCCACCCAAGCCCAGCCGTCCAGCCCTTAGGGAGTACAGGAGGGGCCCATAGGGCAGGCTTCCTGCCGCCAAGGGTGCAGCAGCCCCAGCGGGCCCTCTAGCTGCGTGGTCTTGGGTGGGTCATTCACTCCAGCTCCCTGTCCCTCCGTTTCCTCGTCTGCGTCGCCAACCACAACGTCCGTCGGGGCTCAGGCTTGCTCTGAGAACAAATAAGAACCACCTAACGATGTCTGGACACTGGAATATTAATATTCCAGACACGGGGAATGGGCGCGTCCCAGTCTGGGTGGGGAGGATCTTGCTCCCCCACCCCCGGGAGGAGCTGGCTCAGTGGAGAGCGGAGCGAGGCCCCCGATGGGGGGGGCGGGCTGCCCGGGGGGGAGGGGGGAACAGCTAGTGCCCCCCTGGGGCTTGGGGGATGTGGAGCGCTCTTTCATCTCCCGCGGCGGCGGGGGCGACTGCAGGTAATGTGGAATAATTGCTCCGGGCCGCCCGCCCAGTCCCAAGCCCCCTCCGCCGCCCCCCGGCCCCGCCGCCTCCCCCGGCGCGGCTCGGCTGCTGAGCGTTTTCCAAAAGCCTCTAATTGGATGACAGTAATTTGTGTCCTGCCCTAATGCGGCTGGCCGCCCGAGGGGCAATTATCCCCCTCTGGGCGGGCGCTGACGTGGCCGCTCGTGGGCTCCCCCGCGGGGCGCGCGCGCCCCATAAGTAGCCGGAGCTCGGCGGGAGGAGTTGGGAGGCGAGCCGACTGCCACCTGGCCTTCGCCGCTCCCGCCGCCGCCGCCGCCGTCCTGCCGCGGTCGCTGTCCAGCCCGCCCCGAAGCATGCAGTGAGAGTCCGTCCGGCCCGAGCCCAGCCCGCCGCCCGCCGCTCGCCGCCCGAGCCCAGCCCGCAGCCCGCCGCCCGAGCTCAGCCCGCCGCCCGCCGCCCGTCCGCCGCGTGCGTCCTCCGGTCTCCTAGCAGGTGCCCCTGCACTCCCAGCTCAAGGTAGCGGCACCTTAGCCCGGCCGGGGGGAGGGGTTGGGGGCCGGGCGGTGGAGTGGTCGTGACCTTGACCCGAGTTCCCGGCCACGACCTTCGCACCCTTCCCCCTTCTTCCCACCTTTGCCCCTGGCGGGCGGGCGGCGCACCGTGACGCGTGGCCGGCTCCGCCAGGCTGGGCGCGGCGTCCGTGCCCGGGACGCCCCTGTCCGAGGCGCCGCCAAGCCCTGCGGTGTGGAGCTCGGGCTCTGAACGCGATGCTAGGATGGGACAAACGCGGGGGGGCGGGGGGGCGACGGGGGGCAGCGTTCTCTCCGCTCGTCTCGCGCCCCGTTGGCCTTTCCCTTCCATACTTTAATAGCCCGCGGGCTTCCCCGCACTCGTGGCCAGAGAGGCTCGGAGCCCCTGAGCGGAGCCGGCCGAGAGCGGGCTTTAGTTCTCTCTGGAAAAGGTTCGCAGCCCTTTGTGTCCGTGGGACGGACAGCCTGGCGGCAGCTCCCCAGGGCGGGCGGGCAAGCAGGCGGCGTCTGCCCCGCCCGGGCTGAAGTCGGGGCTTTCCCCACTCTCCCAGTTCCCATCCCCCGCTTTGGGTTTGGGGGAGTCTAAGATGTGAAATTAGGGGCGAAGGAAGGCGAAGGCTTGGCCGCCTCTGAAGGAAGTCGGGCTTCTGCCCCGCAAACGAGGGCCTGCGGAGAAGGGGACGCGCACTAACCGGGGAAATCCACCCGAAAGGCGGCGGGGGGGGGGGGGGGGTTGGAGAGCAGGAAAGGCTTCCCTTAGAGCTGGAACCGGAGCCGGAGAGAGGAGGGGGCGATTCCCAGGCCTGGGGGCAGCCAGGGAGAACCTGCACGGGCTGGGCGGGGCCGGGCGAGAATCGGGGCAGGGGAGATCTCACCCCGTGCCAGCCACCGGGTAGTGCGAAGCGTCGGACACCCCGAACGCAAACACGACCCACGGAACTCACGCCCTTTCTTCTTGAAGCTAGCCCCCTAAGGCCCCTTCCGGCCACAGCGACCCCTTTCCAGAAGCGCTGACCTCTTTCCCGGGGGGGGGGGGGGTTCGGAGGAGCCAGTCCCCCTGCCCCTCCTGCCTCCCACCACTGCCCGGTGTTGCCCTTTCAGATGCAGAGGTGCAATCGGAGCCTCCTCTTGGCCTCCCTCCTCCTGTGCGTTACCCTGTCAGAGACCCTGGGCCTCGTGCGATCCGTAAGTGCCTCCGAAGCCCGCTGCTCCTGATGCTCGGGAGGGGGGAGGGGATCTCAGGGCATGGGGAAAGCTGGCCCACGCTCAGCTCGGGTGCACAGGAAGCACGTCCCCCCTTCTCCCCTAATCTTCCGGAAAAAAAGCTTGCCAATCCCCGGGTGCAATGAACCGCTCCGGGCAATGCCGCTTAAGGGAGAGACCCCGGGGGGAGTTGAAAGGGAGAGTTTGGGACAGGGGTTAAAGGTTCACCAGGGAAGGCCCGGGCTCTGGGTCAAGGAGAGCAAACAGCCCGTTGAGCCCGGCCCTACGGACGGCTCTTTGGGTTCAGTTCCACCACGGTGGAAACTGCATCCCATCAGCCACCTGGGCAAACATTTACTGAATCCCAGGTAGACCGGATGGCAATTCTAACCCTGAACTCAAGGACCCGAATAGCTTCAAGCTAGAAAAGAGTTCAGAGGCCGGCATTAAGGAATAGCGCTTGCTGTATGCGGGCAGCTGCGCCCCCACTGCATCCCTGCAAAGTTGTATGCAAATAAAATATTGACAAATGGACTCATCGACAATTCGGTAAAAGATTTATTACGGGACCAGGTTGCCAAACGAATGCTTTTGCATCAATCGGATTTATAGAACGATTGGGGTGCAGACAGAAGCTGGATTTTTGTATATTAGATTGAGCCACCTATGAAAAGTGGCATCTCAAAAACAAATAAAAATAAAAAGTGCCAGGATGGCAGTAAGATGGTAGAGAAGGAACCCCAGAAATCAGCAAGTCTCACTTCCTAGCTTCACAGGGGAGGAAATTGAGCTCTAGGATACCTTAATTTCAATGAGTTAAAGCATTTCCCCAAATTACTTAAATCACCCCAGTTTGCAGGCTCCCGCTGCCTCCGACCAGACACTCGTTTGCAAGCTCTTTCTCCGGCATCCTGAAAGATCTCGGGCTTTGTTCTGCCTTGTAAAGGTTAGCTGGGCCATGTCATTAAATCCAAGCTTATTTGAAATAGAGTTGTCTCAGCTCCTAGCAAAAGAGGTTCCAGAATTGGGATTTTAAGCTAATAATCCAAGCTAATTTAAGCAAAATTGGTTCTTTACCTAGGGCTTATAGCAGATTAAAAAAAAAATTAAAAACTAATTACTCTTTCTTCCTTTGGTTAAGGCCAAGGAAAAGCGAGGCTGGACTCTGAACAGTGCTGGTTATCTCCTTGGTCCACGTAAGTAAAAGAGACATTGATTTTTTCCTTCATGATACATAAGAAAATGTGTAGAGTTTTTCTTTCGAGCCTGAGTTCTGTTCCTAACTAGCTGAATTATCTGAGGCAAATATGTCTCCTTCTTTAGGTCTCAGTTTCTTCATCTGTAAGCTGAAGGGGATGGAACAAGCTTTCAACTTGAAAGTTTCATGTCCTTTTAAAAAAGGGACAGGTTGGGCAGCTAATTGGTGCAGTGGATGGCTCTGAAGTCAGGAGGACCCGAGTTCAAATCTGGCCTCAGACACTTAACACTTCCTAGCTGTGTGACCCTGGGCAAGTCACTTTATCCCAATTGCCTCAAAAAAAAAAAAAAAAAAAAAAAAAAGGGGACAAGTTGTCAGTTATTCACTGCCTGAATGAATTAAAATGTGCAGGTTGGGACAGATAAAAATAAGTGAGTCTGAGCAAAAAGATTTTTTCTTAGGATAAATGAAAGCTTTGTCTACAGAACACCAAACCTCTGAATGAATCCAAGGGATCTAGATACAATTCAGTTGATTCAGATGAGCAGGGAGAGGAGCAGGGAGACAGAGGGGGAGTAATGCTGGAGCATTACTCACCTGCCAATTACCCTGAAGTTTTAATTAAAAGGTCCCCCAAAAGCACTTAGCTGTGCTGAAAGTGGAGGATCTCTGTGCATTATTGAAGCACTGTCCTGGGCTTTCTAAGTCCTACTCATAAAGCCACCCCTCCGTCCCTTTGTAACCCATCGTTCTTGGGGGGAGATTAGCAAACACCCCTCTAGTGACAGAATAAGAACAGGCTTTCTTTGCCGAATGGAAATGTTCTTTCAGTTTGGGAATACCATGAGAGCCCTTTATTAGAATGGGGCTGGGGAAATAAGACTCTTGTCCTAGAAGTATCCATTTGGGTGATTTGGCTCGGGAAAGTGGCACTTCTCCCTCCTCAATATTCCTGTTTGGGGGGGGCAGCTAGGTGGCGCAGTGGATACAGCACCAGCCTTGAATTCAGGAGGACCCGAGTTCAAATCTGACCTCAGACACTTAACACTTCCTAGCTGTGTGACCCTGGGCAAGTCACTTAACCCCAGCCTAAAATTAAAAAAAAAATATTCCTGTTTGGGTGGAGGGATTGTTTCGACCTTTGCTAAGCTAGCTACCATGGAGAGAGGCAGGAAGCTTCTGGGGCCCGATAACTACTGTTGAGTTGCATTTGACACAAGGAATCATAGAACTTCAGCTGGGGATGGGTTCTTACACTTTATCTTATCTCGGCCTTTTACAGATGAGGAAATAAAGGCACCCATGCTTATGCTCAAGATCTTAATTAGTGTCAATGCTAGGGACAAGAACCAGGTCTGGCTCCCGGCCCTGCAGGCTTTCTAATGGTCCCACAGCTCCTGGAGAGTTTCTGAAAGATCTCATTACACAAACAAACCCTCTCCGTGGAAGAGAGAAGAGCATTGTGGAAGGGCGCTTTCCACGCACTCCTTTTGAAGCAGGAGTTAGCCCAAACTTGGCTTTAATCTGGCCAGCGTGGTGGATTTCTTGTGGCAGTGAAGGCCTTCCCAGAAAGCCCTTGAGCCGGCTGTTCAATGCGCCAGTTGTCAAGGGGGGGAGGGACCAATAGTCTTCTTATAGCTTTCCTGACCCCTCTCCCCTCCAGGTTAGTGACTAAGGAGTCACTATCAGCATCCCCTCGTGGGTACCTGTTATGTTAACAGACAAGCTCAAGATTCAGGGAACTAACAGTCTCCAAAGGAACAGAGTGTTCAGATCATCCACTAGAAGGCAAAGCACAGGCAGAACAGAGCTATTAGAGCCATGCTCAGATTTCAGCCGGAGGAGCCTTGGAACAGACTGCTCCCCCCCCATCCCTTCCTGGAATGCCCTTCCTCCTTATCGTCCAGTCCCTCCAAGACTCAGCTCGGGCCACTTCCTTCTGAGGGTCTTCTTAAGTCCCCTAGTGCTCAGTCCAGACCATTAAGCCTCTGTGTGTTCATTCTGTATTCGCTTCTCTCTGTATATATTATTTCTCCATAGCTATAGGCTGTTTCCTTTTGTAAAGACGAGGTGGGCTAGTGCCAGGGCATTTATTAAGTGAATGTGTACCAGAGGCTAGGGAAATGAGCCCAGAGAGGGATATCCTCCAGGGAGTTTTCTGGGAGAGACCTGAGAGAGGCTGGTCTATCCTAGAGGACATCTTCCTCTCTTCTCTAGCTCCAGGGGGATTGTTCTTATGCTTTGCCACTACAAAGGAGGGGATTCCCAAGAATCCCCAAAAGCACTCCTCCCCAGGAATAGTTTCCTAGCCTCTCAACAGCCCCAAGAGGGATCCTTTCAGGAAATCCCTCATGTCAGAGCCTGGATCTCGGGTGGGAGTCTACTTGGGACAAAGAGTGGCCCCCTGAGGGTGGCTTGTTGGGAGTAGGAAGCCTCCAGCCAGCGTGGGTCTCTAGTCCTAAATAAGGACAATTTCTGCCTACGGTGTGTATGGAGGGCTCAGCAGTAGGAAGCAGGGCTCCTTCAGGGGAAGCAGACTGTCCAGGCTCTGAGTTGTCTCTAGCCCTCGTGTTGGGCTGGGAAGGCTGGTTGGTGTCTAGAGTGACCTGAGTCTCCAACACATGGAGCCTCAGTCAATGGTTCTTACCTTGATGTTGCCTTTCTCTGGAATGCTGACAGTAGCTCTTGAACCCTTTCCCCTGGCCCAGGAATTCAATACGGCCCCACTGGCCCTGCTCGAGGAAGAGGCTCCCAACTCTTTCCCTCTTTGCTTGACTCAATAGATGCGGTAGATAACCACCGATCATTCAATGACAAGCATGGCCTCGCCGGCAAACGGGAGCTCCAGGATGAAGATAGCATGAAGTCAGGTAAGGCCCCGGGAGCTGCTCCACCACTCTCCTGTCCGCCTCACACATTTGCCTTAATTCAGCTCTACCCATAATTCATTTTCAGTGCTCCTAAGGGGCAGAACCCAAAGCAGGGCAGCTTGGGCTTTGGTTTCTCAGGGGTTTCCTCTGTCAGCTACATTTACATCAACACACCAATGGGAACTGCTACTGCCCAATGTTATTGTTGTGTTCTTTGCTTCCATTTTATAAAAGATAAGATGTAGAAATCTATAAAAGCTACACATATACAAAAAGCTATATATAAATATACAAAAGCCATCAAATCTAGGAATAAGGCACTCAGTAGCAGGATGAGGGGGTCATTTTGAAAGGGTTTAAAAAGCATCTTCAGAAAATCTCTGCTGATCTTAACCTTCATGGAGTGTATCGATTTTCTGCCTACATATCCAGTTGGATTTTTAGGACAATTACTGCATAGTTCTCATGGTCAACTTAATCTTTCTATATACTGATCTTGCTTTGACACAGCTCCTTTGAGAACCATATAATCTATATGTTGTGATTAGGAATAATTTATCACATCCTTTTCCCCTCATTGAACAAGCCCAGACCGATTTTCCCATTTCCCTGGAATAATACTCTGGAGCTCTTTACATGCTCTTAGGCTAATGAGCTGCTTTCATGTCTAGGGAAAAAAATGGAATAGATGAACTATTATTTTCCAAAGTAACTTACGTTTCATAGCATTAAGAAGGTCCAGGATTCTTCCAGGTTACAAGAGGAGTAGTATACTACCAGAAAATAAAATACCAAACATAAAACTCCCAGTATTAATCTTGTTTTTTGTTAAAAAAAAAAACACCTGACCCCCTCCCAAATAATGATGCATAATGTAGTGGGAAAAGCAACGGACCAGATGGTCTCAGAGATGGAAGGGGTCTTACAGATCATTTAGTTTACTGTTTACTTGGACAAGAATTCATTCTGTGAATGTTCCTGACAAGGGACCAGTCAGTCAGTCTCTCCCTGAAGACCTCCAGGGAGGGAGTACTTACCATCTGCCAAAGGAGCCCACCCATTTTGGAGAGCTCTCTTGGTTAGGAAGTTACTCCTTCTATGGAACTGTGTTCAGCCCATTTCCTCTAGTTCTGCCTTCTGGGACCAGTAAGAAAAACAGGAGAGGAGAAGAGAGGGATGTGTGCTGGGATGGAAACCACAAGTCTTGGGTTCAAATACCAACTGTGCCGATTCATACTCCTATGACTGGGCAAGTCGATGAGTCTCTCTGGGTCTCAGTTTCTTATTAAAAGGAGAAAGTGGGACAAAATGGTCCTTAAAGTCCCTTCCGACTTGAAATCTCTGAAGTCTGCTCATGCTTCAACATGCCCTGTTGTATACATTCACTATTTATGTTTTCTAGAAAACTTGGACTCTCCCGAGACTGATGAAAACATTGTGCGTACAGTACTCGAGTTTCTGACATACTTGCATCTCAGAGGTACGTGAGAGCATTTTCTATTTTCGATTCTTCAACTCTCAGAATACCAGACTATCCTGGAGAGTAGAGCTCTAGCTTTCTCACATTCAGCCTGTACACAGCTGTTGAAATTTCACCCTATTTTTTAAAACCTCAAAAGCAGATAGAACCATAATCCTTCTTTTAGAAATCAATCAAATACCGATCAATCAATCAATGTTGGAGATGCAAGGCAAGTCAGATTCCAAACCTCATTTTCCCAATGGGAAGCTCTTCCTCCTCAGGAGGCTTGTAGGGCTTGTAGCTTGTAAGTTGCATAGAAAAGGATGGAGGGTCTTATTGACATTTTTCATAACTCCAGTAGTTGAGCCCAAGCTTTCTCTTTAATTAAATTTTATCTTAGTGCTTTATAGGCACTCAATCTCATTAACTCCCAAAGTGCCAGGACTCCACATTATTTTATCATACATTTACCTTCGACTTCCTGAAAGTTTGTCCAAGTGATGGATGACTCACGTACACTATCAGATTGAAGGAGAAAATTGAACTATGAATAAAACTATTAATTTTCATTAATTCTGATGAATTATGGGAATCCATTGGACCATTAGTTGCCTCACGTCACACATGAATGTAGATTCATTGTTTAACAGTCAAATCTACTGCAAACTTTGTATGTATTACAAAAATTACAAAATTTATGTATATATTATGCATAGGTACATGCATATAACTAGAAATTACTCACCCATTAATTACAAGAAAATTAAAGGCTTCTGCATGGGGATTTTTCCCCTTTCTGGATTGTAAGCACATCAAAACACTATTGGACCACACAAATCAAGAAATCATACTTTTATTCATTCATTTCTTTTTAAGGTTAATTATGGATTAAAAAGCCATTTTAAGTTCCCCTAGTTTAAGTATTTGTTTATATATCAGTAGCTGTTTCAGAGAATAGGCAGAGGCATTTGACGCTGAAATATTATAACCCTCTTGCCGTTTTATTCATCATAAATATCTGGGTAAAGTGGAAAGCAAAGGAATTGAGAGCCTGCTGAGCTTGTATCGGTCTGATCAGTCACAGTGGGACACATGTAACTCGACTCTAACATAGTGATGACATTATCGGTCCTCTGAGAATGAAGGACGACAATCAGCCAACTTTTGCCTGACTCAAATCACGGCAAAATCGTTGGAAAAAACTTTAAGAGGGAAAGGGCTGGTAATTCCTCAGATAGGAAAAGCAGCCATACAGGGGACACTTCAACAGTTAAAAGATAGATGGTCTCACTCTGCCAGAATTCCCCCTATTAATGCAGATTATAGTCCAACACTGGTTTTTCAATTGTGATTTCTGTTGATGGTGTTCAGGAGAGTTTGCAGCAAGCATAAGTCTGCTGTGTGAATCATGTAATATTAGAGAACATTCTGTAGAAATCCTCTTTTTCTGATTTTAGGAAAAACATGTTAAGTTTCAGGCCCTATGTTGCTTACCTTGAAAAGGCAGTGAATGATTTTTGGTAACTTTTCTGCAATTCATAAACATAACCAAATACCCTGGGACTTACTCCACTTTGACATTTGTGTCCTTTAAATGTCACTGAAACAATATTTTCTTTGAACTCTTGCAGATGCTGGGGCCCTTGGTCAAGTCGCAGTCTCTTCAGAAGAAACAAATCAATCCTGAGAGAATATGTTTGATTTTTGTCTGTGATGGTGTGTTTCAAGATTAAATTTTACAGAGGGCTTGGACAGAATGGCGTTCAAAGTACAGTGGTTTGCAGTAATCTACACACTTAACATGTTGTAAACTCTTCCTGTCTCTTCTGCCTCTTACTGATGTGATGTTAGAATCCAACATTTTGTTTTCATAAATATTTTACTTTGTGTGATCAAATAAAAAATAGCAGTCGATTTTGATTGTCTCATTCCTTTATAACCATGTTTTAAAACATAGATGTCTCCTGCTTCTGTGTCAAATGTCCGCCTGTCACTTCAGTTAGTGCTAAGACTCTGTTCTCTCACCAGAAAGACGGCATACTGGAACGCAAGTTCATTTTCATATTAACCTGATCAATATAATTAAAACAACAAATTGGCTTCTGTAAATAAGGAGAGTTAAGAACACAGCCCAAAGACAAACTTTAAAATGGTCTTTAGAGTAATTGCTCTTTAGGTTTTCAAGGGATGGTTCCATAACTGGAAAATCAAAAGCTGACTTCATGAGTATTTAACAGATTGAATTTAAGACCTTGTAAATTGTTGGATAAAGAGAGGTCTTTCTTCACTAGAAAAGAGACCTTTGAAGCAGAAGTCCCATGAAAGGGCGGCCCTGACACCAAACAGGCAATAAGCAGCCAGGATCATTGAGAATCTTAGAACTGGAAAGGACCTTAGACACATCCAGACCATCCGCCCCCTCCCCCAAAGAAATCCATGTTTGATTGAGATCATCCAGCCTCTGCTGAAAATCCCCAAGGAAGTGGACTCCTCCATTTCTCACCTGTCTATTGCATTTTGGGACTACTCTACTTGGCAAGGCACTTTTCAAACCTCCAATCCCAATTTGCCTCTTTGCCCCTCTCCCTTCCCCCAACTCCACCCCTCCCTTCCCATCCATTACTCTTAATTCTGTGTTCTGGCACATATTATTTTTTCAACATTAACACTTCAAATGCTCAAGGATGGTGACCTTTCCCAACCTTTCCCCCCTCCCTTCTTTAATCCTTTCCCCCCAAGTTAAACATGTCTTGCCCAATCTCTTTGGAGCCTGTCCCCACTGCATTTTTTGTCCCCTCCCAGCTTTGTGTTATCCAGACAAGTGAGGGAAGAAGATTTAGCCAACATGGACTTTTTCCTATCAGATCTGTGTTTCCCATGGCATAGGGAACTCCCAGTGAGACATTCCCTTTCTTTTCCAAGGCACTTTGGTTGGTACCTGCTTGTCTTAATTGCTTGGGAGCATAGAGTTAATTGACTTGTCGAGACAGTGTCCACTATAACATTCTGCCTCTCAGTCAGATATAATAATATCATTATCATATAGAATATCATATTTTAAAAATATCAGCTGGAGGGCAGCCATAGAACCTTGGGACCCTCCACGCTGCCATACTGAGAGGGAATCGCAAACAACTCTTGAGAGTCGGGCCATTCAATGAGAGCTGAATCCATCTAATTGTACTTTCATTGAGTCTACACCTCTTCATGTTCTCCACCACAAGAGTATGAAATCAAAACTTCCGCTGAACTCTAGGCAGGTGATGGCTACAGTCTTTCCCTACTAGTTCTGTCAGAAAACAGATTGGAGCTTGACTGGCACAGCAGGTCCCCCACAAAGCCCAGCAAGCTCGTTCTCTCTACATGTTCATCAGTCAGCTCGTTGGCCTTTCGTTTGCAAACACAGCACTCCAGCTGCCTTTTAAATCAAAACAATAGCTAGCATTTATATGTAACATAATTTATCTACAGCATTGCTTTACAGATATCTCATTAAACCCTCTATTAGATTTAGCAATGGCTAAGAGAGAGAGACCCCTCTGTGATTGTCACAGACAATTTATTCCCTTTACCTTTATAAAGGCGTCCTTGAACTCCTGGGGTATAACTTCCTCTTGCCAAGTAATCAGAAAAATTTCACTCAGCTTTTGTATGAACAATGGACCCCCTCCCCCACCTTGTAAATCTGGGCTAAAATAGAATCAGCGCCATTGCTTTACCACATGAAAGTAGCCCAATGACATTCAAAAGCTCTTCTCCAGTTGAACTTCAGTTAGGGAGTGATTGATTTCAACTTGAGGTAAATGATCAATAACTTCCGCGTTGATCGATGATGGTCTGTGGAGAATATTCTGCAAGGGTTCAGCCATCTCTCTAGCATCATGTGGCCCCATCAGCACTGAGTATTGAGATGCCCCATAAATCTTTGGGTTCTAACATAGTGATGTCATTTTGGTCTTCTTCCAGTAAGAAGGACACCAACCAACCAGCTAGGGAGCACTTTGAGATTAAGGTACTATGTCTGCTGCTGCCACTTATTCCTAGATGACTAGATTACTGTTACTAGGTAGCACTTTGTTACCTTTTTACTATGTCTGCTGCTGCTGCTGCTGCCACTTATTCCTAGATGACTAGATTACTGTTACTAGGTAGCACTTTGTTACCTTTTTACTATGTCTGCTGCTGCTGCCACTTATTCCTAGATGACTAGATTACTGTTACTAGGTAGCACTTTGTTACCTTTTTACTATGTCTGCTGCTGCTGCCACTTATTCCTAGATGACTAGATTACTGTTACTAGGTAGCACTTTGTTACCTTTTTACTATGTCTGCTGCTGCTGCCACTTATTCCTAGATGACTAGATTACTGTTACTAGGTAGCACTTTGTTACCTTTTTACTATGTCTGCTGCTGCTGCCACTTATTCCTAGATGACTAGATTACTGTTACTAGGTAGCACTTTGTTACCTTTTTACTATGTCTGCTGCTGCCACTTATTCCTAGATGACTAGATTATTGTTACTAGGTAGCACTTTGTTACCTTTTTACTATGTCTGCTGCTGCTGCTGCTGCCACTTATTCCTGGATGACTAGATTACTGTTACTAGGTAGCACTTTGTTACCTTTTTACTATGTCTGCTGCTGCTGCTGCTTATTCCTAGATGACTAGATTACTGTTACTAGGTAGCACTTTGTTACCTTTTTACTATGTCTGCTGCTGCTGCTGCTTATTCCTAGATGACTAGATTACTGTTACTAGGTAGCACTTTGTTACCTTTTTACTATGTCTGCTGCTGCTGCCACTTATTCCTAGATGACTAGATTACTGTTACTAGGTAGCACTCTGTTACCTTTTTACTATGTCTGCTGCTGCCACTTATTCCTAGATGACTAGATTACTGTTACTAGGTAGCACTTTGTTACCTTTTTACTATGTCTGCTGCTGCTGCTGCTTATTCCTAGATGACTAGATTACTGTTACTAGGTAGCACTTTGTTACCTTTTTACTATGTCTGCTGCTGCTGCTGCTGCCACTTATTCCTAGATGACTAGATTACTGTTACTAGGTAGCACTTTGTAACCTTTTTACTATGTCTGCTGCTGCTGCTGTTGCTGCCACTTAGTACTGGATGGCCCTTTAAGTCACTTGACTACTACTGCTACAGCTGCTGTTACTTATTACTGGATAGCACTTGAAGGTTTCCAGTCACAATCGCAGCAGGTGGAGCTGAAGATTTTCTATCCCACTTCACCCTTAAACGTTTACCAATCAGGATTGGTTCAATTGTCATCCGAGTTCCCTTTCCGAAGGCGCACACCTGATTTAAAGCGTTTCAGAGTGACTTTGGACAGAAAATGCCATTTGCAGAAAAAGAAATAAGGAGATGATGTAAATCAACACATGCTGATCATTTCTTTTTTCTGTTTTTTTTTTTATTTCATCCGTTTTTTTCCCTTTGCATTTTTTCTTTTCCAACATGATTCATAAAGCAATGTGTATTAAAAATAATGAAAAAAGTGCTTCAGTGTATCTTTGATTACTGACAGAAATGAGCAGCAGCATCAATTTATTGTCTAGTTAATTATGAATACCTGGAAACTTTGTCTCTTTAATTTTTATTGGAAACAGCTTGATGGCCACAAAGGGACCAGAGCTCTGTATCCCAGATTCTTATCAGAAAACTCCCTCATATCTTTTTGAGCTCAGATGGAAAATTTGTCCACAAGGGGGACCTTTATTTTAGGGACTTTGGCTGTGGAGTGACTCTTTCCCTCTTCCCAATAGAACTTCTCTGGTGTTAAGGGATGCTAAAGGGTCCTCTGAACTAATCTTTTTGAGTTGCCATATTTTCCAGAAACATTGGACCCAGTGCACGGGGGAGGCATATGCCAGGGATGAAGCCTCCCTCACCCCATCTGATGTAATTTGTTATTTGCATCCCAAGCTGAACAGCTAACGCTGAGATATAAAGTACAATTTCTGGCTGCCTCAGAATTTGATGCATCGTGGGGGTCTATGAACCTCACCTTCACGTGCATCAAAATCCTTGTAAGGACATAGGGCTTCAAAAGGTTGTTGACCTCAGAGAGAAAAAGCTGAAATTACTTTAAATCAGTCAGTCTGAGTCAAGTGGAAGTGAATTGGAGAAGCATGAATTTTACTGCTTTTGAAGGATTTTTGTTCCCCCAAATCTGGATTCCCATCCCCAGTTATTTGTTCTTTCATCAAAATGTTGATTGAACTCCCATGCTATGCTTAAGGTTGGGGACATATTTGCTAGATACTGACATGTTTACATGTTGCTGGGGGCTGAAGGACAACCTCAGCATCTCCCATATGATTCCTTAAGCATGAATTGCAAGAGTTTTTTTTTTTAATACTTATTTCTCCTTCTGTCTGAATCCCCAGGAACTACTTGGACAAGATCTCTTGGGCAGATTTAAGGCTACTATTCCATACTTTCTGGTGGTATTCTGTTCCATACAGTTGCCTACCCAATATGTGATATCAAAACAATGTGTTTGAAAATGCAAGATAAGAATTTTTTTATTGGTTTTTGTCCTGTTGCTTTTTAAGACATACTTTGATCAAGGTTTCTCTGTTCTGGTCTCGAAGGCAATCAAGTTAGAATTTCAGCAATTTGTGTTTAAAATGTTACCACTGAAACTGGTATTAGTAAGAATTGATACAACTCTATTGACTCATGAATTATAAGGTATTTCCTCCAGATTTCGAAAAGTGAGAAAATATATGATTTGGGGCAGCTCGGTGGCGCAGTGCATAGAGTACCAGCCCTGAAGTCAGGAGGACCGGAGTCCAAATCTTGCCTCAGACACTTAACACTTCCTGGTTGTGTGACCCTGGGCAAGTCACTTAACTCCAATTGCCTTAGCAAAAAAAAAAAAAAAAAAAAAAAGTATGATTTTATTTGGAAAAATGCTTTGAAGTTGATCCTTGAAGGTAACCCAACAGACTTTGTTAATTGAGAAGTTCAAGTTTTTTGTAAGCTGTTAAACTAGGGCTGAACCCCTCTGGGTCCTTGACAAGGAACATAAGCCTTGGCAGGCCTCCTGAAAGCTTTTGTAATTACTAAGAGCATCTTAAAGGATTTTTAAAGAGAAACCTTCTCAAAATATGTCCTAAATATTAATCAGAATGTGGTCCTCCTCTTCATCCCCCTTTAGGAAATCTTCCTGGGGGTATCCCCTTTGGACCTAAATATAATTGAATTCTGGTTCTGATAAATGTGACAATTATTTTATTTTACTGTTGAGTATTAAATATTGAGGAAGTATATGGATCAGAAAATTTGTTAGCTGGATGGTCTTAAGCCAAATGAGAAAAGTGCCTAATGGAGTGTGAAATTCATTGTATTAGAAATATGGATTCTAAATGTGAACTCTTGATTCTTTGGGATATAACTGATGAAAGTATTTTTTAAAAAAATCTCCTTGGAAATATAGAAGCCTACCAGTTTGGAATAATTAAGTAATTTAATTCTAGTTGAGAACTAGTAATTAGAAAAGGAAAATATTCAATCCCTACCCACTATATCATACAACTGAAGTCACTTGACTGGAAATGGGATTTTGATTCATGTTTTAAATCCATAATATTTCTCATATTGTACCGATATGCAGTTAGGGACACAGATTCTTTTCTAATCTGGATGTTGCTAGATTATGAGCTGAATTGTTAAAAAAAAAAATAGAAAAGTTTAATATTCTAAATTACTGTAATGTTAAGAAATGGTTAACTTCCTTCTTGCCTGTAGTACACTTTTTTGGTTATCCATTTAGAAAACTAAATTCCTTCCCTCACTGCAAATACTTCTTAATGGGCAGGGGTTGGCAATTGGGAATTTTATAAGACTGTTTATTATGAATTGTGAAATTATAGTTGGATTAGTCTATATTGAAGCTATGTGTTAATAACTTAGTCCTAACAAACTTCAGTCTCAAAAGATTGATTTTTCTTTTAAGGGTTGAGTAAAAGACATCTGTCAATCTGGAGGTTTATAGCTATCACATTCACTATCTTCGTCAGCAAATAGAGCGTTATTTTATCATATCGTAGTCAATGTTTTTCTACATTATGATCAATTTTAAACAATTTTTGAAAATACTAGTAGAAAAATGTTATAGGGCGGCTAGGTGGAGCAGTGGGCAGCTCTGAAGTCAGGAGTTCCTGAGTTCAAATCTAATCTCAGACATTTAAAACTTCCAAGTTCTTTGATCCTGGGCAAGTCACTTAATCCCAATTGCCTCAAAAAAATGTTAAGTGAAATCCTTGTGATTTTTTTAGAAGGCCTGATACAAATTTAACCACATGAGAATAGATAATATCCCATCCCTAAGCAGGACTCCTGAAACTTGCTAAGGTACAATCTTATGGGACTGTAAGAAATATTCTGAGTCTGATACCAGGTATGATCAGCAAGAAATATTACTGGGCTGACGATCCCTATCACCAGCAGTCCTATGGGGCCGACATCTATGAACTTCATGGGGAAAGCTGGGAGGATAACTTTTGAATATGCAGGTACAGTTTTCCTGACTCAATTTTCCCAGTATGACATTGCTTCTTAATGGAAAGTTTCCCACCTGGCTATGGTCTTTTCTCAACCGAATTGGTTATCCATAGATCCTGAAATTGACATCATTTTAGGGGAACATCCCCCCTTACTATAGTTATGTCCCTATTTTCCTTTTATGGAAAATTTCTATAATCAAGGCAGATGATCAACCTTAGATCTGAATCTTTATCCATTAGGAGCATATCTAAACTACTTTATAAAAAGATGCAGGTTGAAAGAGCTGAGCCATTTAGCCCAGAATCATAGTCTATATTCTAAACGATTAAATAAATGGGATATTTGACCTTATCTACCCATTACTTGTCCTATATCCCTGTATAAGACAAAATACAAGATCTCACAGTAGCATGGGAATAACGAGGCAATGACATAAGAATTTGTGAAACATAATTCTGTTAGTGTAATGTGAATTCTAGTGAAATGTAATTCTATTATTTAGTGAAGTTAATATTGTAGATGTTCTCTGTTTTGTGCTAAAGAGAATTTCAGCATAATTAGTACTTTGGTGAGAGTGACTTATGATTCATCTTATGTTACTTTCAAGAGACATCCAATTTTACTCAGTTATTATTTAATGTGGAACTAACATTTATATAGAGAACC
Source organism: Sminthopsis crassicaudata (assembly GCF_048593235.1). Taxonomy (NCBI): domain Eukaryota; kingdom Metazoa; phylum Chordata; class Mammalia; order Dasyuromorphia; family Dasyuridae; genus Sminthopsis; species Sminthopsis crassicaudata. The sequence continues at coordinate 253,108,174 of NC_133622.1, forward strand.
TGCTTTGGAATGCAAGCAAATTACACAAGATGACGCAAAGGATTTGTGAGCAGCAGTCCATGGGGGTGGAAACAGTAACTGAACGTGCTTTTCTACAGCAAACTCATTAGATCCAATCTGGAATATAGTATCACTGCTATTGATTACAACTGGAATAAAGTGTCTCTTAGGGCAATTCATGTGTGACCTACTTACAGAGTGTGCTGTTGTTACCTATGTGGTCCTGTCTAGGATTAGATCCAAGTAGAATGTCATCCTCCTAAGGGGGAATGAGCAACAGGAAGTAAATAACTAGAGTAAAAATTGAGAAAGTAATAAAACCATGATTTTTCTTTTGCAGCATGAAAAATGTGGAAATATGTATAGAAGAATTGCCCATGGATTTGATGTCGAGAGGAGAGATGGGGAGGAGGGAGAAAAATTTGGAACACACGGTTTTGCAAAGGTGAATGTTAAAAAGCTATTAAGAAAAGGTCAGATGACTATGTATGTCCAATATGAATATTCCTAATGGAATATAGAGCCGATGACACAAGCTCTTTTTGTGTCAAAATTTGATGTTTGGCTTTTGGAGCATATTTGAGGACCTGTTCTCTTGGGATCAATTAGAAACACAAAAGGGATTTCAGAGCCTTGCAAATGTGACATCAAATAGTTTGCAGAATCTTCTCCAGGTAATGAAGGGAAGAAAAACAAAAGGACCTTGGGAAGGCCCAACCTCTGTCCAATTCATTAGAAGTTAGAAAAAAGAAAGCTTTCACTTGAGAACAGGCTTTTGGGGGCTCAGCCGGCAGATTGAGGAGATGCCCACTCCCCAGTGGTTTTGATCATGCACAAATCTAAATAAGGACTTGTCAAAACATCAAGCTAATTAACTTCATAGCCTTTTCAAAATGTTTAATGGAAAATTAAAATACTCAGTGTTTGATAAGAAAAACACAGTACTTAAAATTATAAAATATTTATTTTCTAAATCAAAATACCAGTACATATAATTTTCCTATAACAATAAATAATCTGAGCCAGAGTGAAGTCTCAAGTGTAGATTACAGCTAAATTGGGTATTAAATATTGCCCAAACCAAGAGAACAAACATTTAATCCTAGGCTATTTATACTAGCAACTGATACACTAACTATGAAAGAAAACTTGTGTTTTACTTTATTATATCGAGGGATAACCCTGATATTTTTTGCTTATTACAAAAAATAAATATCCAAGAACAACAAGAATTAAAGAAAAAACATTTCAATTAGCTATCAGAGAATTCTTTTTACCAAGTCAGTAAATTATAGCAGCTAAGGGGTTAAACCAATACTAAGTAGAAGAAAAAGTGGCCAATACGACTATGACCAGTGAGACAATCTTCTCGGTTCAGACAACTCAGTTTCCTTTTTGTATGAAGGCAAATCACCTCACCTCTGACTCCGAGGATCCCATCCTGACCTCTGAGAACAGAAGTTCCCTTCCCCCCAATCCACTGGCTGCAATGGCTTGGCCAGCTCCGACCACCTGCTCCTGTTGATGGGGGGCTGAGAAATATCTACACCAATGTGGGAGCCCAGGCTTCTGGGAGTCCAGCAGCGCTGCTCTGCCCATCCTCCCTCTCCCATCCACCCCTGCTCCTCTCTTTGGACACCTGCCCACTGGCCTATGGCAAGGACTAAGGCTCCTTGTTTCTTTTGCAGGGAAATTCAAGAAAGCTTCGCATTTGGGGTTTTGCATGGACTCAACTCTCTTCAGAGAAAAGGACGAGTTCACTTCCAGAGAATCAGAAGGAAGCCTTCCCAGGGAGCAAGCAGTGCTGGTGGTTTTGGGTCCTTCTCAATTCTTTCTCTTTTAGGACTCAGATAAGTGGGTTCATCTGGTTAAATAAAACTAAAAGTAGAGCTAGACAAGCAAGAATATAACTGGAATGGATCTCATGTTCCAGGCTTTCTTTTATCCGTCACACGTACTCATGGCAGCCCATTCTACTTCTCTGACCATTGAGGCAGATGGGAGAAGAGAGCAAATGGTACAGTGCCAAACGATTGAGAGCACAAGACAGAGCTGCCAATTCTGGCCAGCGCCGGGCTTGTAGCAGGGAGTGAGAGGAAGGAATGGAGGAGAAGCCTTTCAGCATTTATCTGGACGGTTTCTAGTATGCTGCCCAGTTCTGGAGAGGGACCCGGTGAGGCCGGAGAGTGTGTGTGTGTGTGGGGGGGGTTACAATCCCAGGTCATGAGTTTATGTCATCTGTGCTTTTTGATAGCTTTTAAGAAAGATTCCTTACCACAGCATGAAATAAGAGCACGGTATTTTAAATAAGTTTTTCTCAATGAAAATAAAGTATAATTGTAGGGTCTTTGGTGATCCTAGGTAACTCTACAGTAGTGTTTTACACACACACACACACGTATGTATATGTATGTATGTGTATGTGCTTGCACTTAAAGAGATTTCCATCTCAGACTCAGGCACGTGGCTGGCTCTTCCCCCATTTGATTCAGTCAGGTTCTCTTTTTTGGGGGCCCTCCCCGAGGCAGAGGAAGAGAGCCAGCTCTTAGGCTTTCCTTCACCAGTTTTGGTTGAGGAAGGCCTGCCTGCAGCTGGCACCCAACGCCTGGTCCCTACCCATAGCTCGGCCATGAGAGGGGAGGCAGTCCCCAAGTCTGAACTGAGAAAGACCCTTCCCCAGAGAGCATGTTGTCTACAGCAGCACCTGACCTGGCCTGGCCTTCCAGCTTCCTCCCCTCCCTCCGCCATCTCAGACTTTTGAGAACTTTGCAGCCAAGGTTGCAGTGGACTTCTGTTTGTTGGGCTCAAGGTTTCCTTCAGAGAGCCGTGTCCTCCTCCACTACTTCCATCAAGCCTCACGCAGCCCTACCCCGGCTCTGTCAGTGTCTACCCTTCGCTTCAGTCAATAAATACAGAGGATGCACTGGGGTCCCCCCTGACTCAGTCAGAGTCCATGGGGGACCCAGGAGGACTCGGATATGGAGAGCTGCTCATTGAGCTCATCCAGCTCCCTTCTCCTGCCTTGGGCCTTTTTTTAAAAGGGTCCAGTCCCTCAAATGCTATGTGCGGCCTGGACTAGGACCGAGGGTCCCTTCTCTCTGTAAAGAGTCTCTCCCCAGGGACTGAGTTCTATTCTTCTCCCTGATGGAGGCTCAGAACCTGCTACGGAGCAAAGAGCCAGCCCTAAAAACAAACCAAAGAGGAAACAGAGGCCGACCTCTCTGGAATGGCTGATTCAGCTGGAATCACAGGAATAGGATATTGTGAATGTCTGTCACTTTCTAGGGGCAGCGGCTGTCACTGAGCACCGATGACAGATGGGGGTGGGGTTCCATGGCATGTTTCAGTGGGGGGATGTTCGAGTCCTTTCCATTACTTGTGGAGGTCCCGAGGCCGGGGCTAATAGAACCTGTCTGCTCATCAAGGCAGTCCCCTTTACCTAGATTTTATAAACAACAGTAATAATAACTACATAAAGCACTAACAATGCAGAAACTCACTGAAAAAGGGAACTCGAGAGAAATCCCCAAGGGCCAGATGGTCAAGTCCTAAAGAAGCCCCCGGCACCAAGGGCCACAGTTAGCACTAGACTGAGCAGGGTCACTGAGTGACTTTCGGGGAGGCTAACACTACGGACATTGTCAGAGCAATTCTTGGTTCTTTAGTAATTGTGGCTCTTGCATAAGGGCCCGTGGGAAACGCCCGTCCAAAGATTTCCAAAGAGCTCATTACCTGAGCTTGTTAGGGTGGAGCAGAGTCTGTCTGTAAGGGAGTTCTCTGGAGAGGCAAGGTCCGGAGAACTGGACCCTGCCTTGATTTTCCTGCCAAAAGCCTCAGCTTCTATGGGACGGTTTCCCAATCCAGAGAGCTAGCAGGGATGCTGGGAATCCACAACCCCCCTCCCCCAGGTAATGGTGGGCACATGGAGACATTTGCTTGGGAGACTGAATCGCTGCTCTAGTCAATTGATTTCCTACATTTGTGGGCCAAGGGGTCGCCCTTCGGGCTCCAGGGGATGCCCTGGACTGGACCTGGCTGCCCATTTACTACAAATACCAAGATAAGAGTCCATGCGGATCATCGTCGCGGGAGAGACTTTGGCGCACCACCCGTCTACTCGACTTTCAGCCCCTTGGATTTGAATTCTGTGTGGAGGATCTGGGACAGACACCTCCCGAACTCCTCGAGGATCATCTGCTCCGCCAGGCACTCCGAGTAGTGCTCCTTCTCGGCCTCTTCTCCCTGGGCCAACAGGCAGGCGCACGTGGCTTCCACCACCTCCCAGGAGATGCAGGTGTAAGGCTGCCTGTGGGAGACAAACCAGAGAGACACGTCAAGCGCCGGACAAGTCACGATGCAGAAGGGGCCGGTCCAGGGGGTGCTCGAGACCTGCTCTGTGAGGGTGCACGGGTCAGAGACCAACAAGGCAAGAGACACACGCCAGGTAAACTAAGGGCAATCTCGGGGACGAACGCACTGACAGGAACGAGGACTCATGGCCTACTACTTATGACTCTGCTAAAGGAGGTACCTTGTCACTGCTAGTTACTGTTTAAAGTTCACGTCTAAAGCAAAATGTCAAAGGATGGTCTACACCGGAATGTACACATACGGTGCCCCTGGAGACATCCAGCTTCTGGCTTGATCCTCCTCTTAATGCAGCACCAGCTTAAATTGGATCAACTCTGGCTCTGGTTCTGCTCCACAGATTCCTGCCCAACTCCTGCATTTTAAACCCACCACCACACTCTCACCATTCACTGGAGCTGGATTCCCATAATCCCATTAACATTGAACAAAAGGTTTGGATTCATGAGTCCGACCAACCATCACATGGCAAATAAGCCCAGGTCTTATGGGCTGAGGGAGCTCAGAGTTAAGCCCTCACAGTTTTGTTCAGGGGCTGCTCAGGGAGAGGGAGATGGTCAAGTTGCTCTGACTTCCACACTGAGTCTTGTAGGGAGGCTAATGACACAATACTCACAGTAGATGTCTCAGTGGATAAAAATCTGGGTCTGGAGTCAGGCAAATCACAAAGCCCCCGTCTCCCTCAGTTTCCCTATCTGTAAAATGGGGACAATAACAGCACCCACCTTGTGGGGTGGTTCTGAGGCTCACATATGTTAATTATTGTAAAGCACTCAGCACAGTGCCTGGCACATAGTAGGTGCTATATGAATGTTAGACATTATTATTATTGCTAATTTTTTTATTCTAAGGCCCAGCCACGGTTTTCCCCTGAGCTAAAAGGGGATTATAAAACAACCTCTGTACCCAGAACAAGATTAAGCAAAAAATCTGCATGAATATTTTATGAAAAACTGAAGTGGTAGGTGACTGCATCCACATATCCTATTTACTTGGAAAAACAAAGAAGGCAGACAAAAATCTGCAAACCTGGTTAAGGGGAGGAGGAAGTTGCCCTCTCAATTCTTCAGACATTTGTGGGTGTATTAAGTGCATTTTATGGCTGTATTTGGATAAAACTGGGCAGAGAAAACCTTCCAGTTATGCTATACAAGAGCTTTTACCAATTAAGTCAATGGAGTATCAGCTCCCTGAGGGGAGGAACTACATTTTTTGTGTCGGCATAGAGCAGGGCATCTGGCACACAGTAGGTGCTCAAGAAATCCATGTGGCAGTGAAGGGGACCTGTCAGGTGATTCCAATGACACAATCTCTGCCCTTCTTAGTTATGTTCTGGGCAGCACAAAAGGACTGGGGGCCGAGCCTTTGGTCGGGGGTAGCCAGAATGGGGAAAACAGAGGGCTCAGTGGACCAGACATTTATCCTAGAGAAGAGAAGGCCCCATCGAACTGGGACCTACATAATCTGCCTGCCCTTGATGAGGAAGGTCAGGGTGAGCCTCCTGGCACTATGCCCCTCCCAGCCCCCCAGGCCTTCCCTGGAGCTCTCCTCAAAGGCTGAACAAGCTGGGACTGGGCTGTGTGGGCTCCCAGGCCCTTTGGGTCTTCTCAGCCAAAGCCTCCCAGCTCCCTCTACTGTTCCTCTTAAGGCTTGACCTCTGGGCCCTTCCCCAGGCCTGGTTGCTTTCTTTGGTCTCTTCAAAAATCCTTTGGGCCCAAATTTCTCTAGTGGAGGCCCTTGATGGAGGACACTGGGCCTCTGACCTCCACATTTTTGGGGGGACTGCTATGTTCTATTGTTAACACACAAACTTATAATCCACTAGAACCTCAGTCCAAATTAAACATCCTGGGGGGCAGCTCGGTGGCACAGGGTTAGACTTTTGGTCTTGGACTGGGGAAGACCCGAGTGCAAATCCAGCCTCAGACACTTCCTGCTTGTGCGACCCTGAGAAAGTCCCCCACTGTCTCCAGATAAACATGCCCGGAGCCCTACTTCTGCAAAACCAGAGAAACACCGGTTACCAGGTGCAGATTTCTCCCTGCTTTCCCTCCAAAGTTTCTTTCTCCTTTGCCGAGCTATAAGTGCGAGTTGCCTACCTGTCCTTCCTGAACTTGGGCAACACTGCAAATTTCGATGGCGAGAAAAGATGGCTGCCTTCAGGTCCCCCAATCTCCACACAGTTGGGCATGTTCAGCAGAGTTTTTCGTTCTGGGCTTTCTTCATAATTTTTGCAACCGATACATTTGCAAATAGAAGAACACATAATTTTGGCCTGGCAACATAAATGCTTTGGTTAATAAAATTCAACCGAGAAAACACAAAGTGCTTACGATGTGTAGAAAGAGCTCTATGCACCCAAAAAAGGGAAAAGAAAAAGAAAAGCCTTATTTAAATCTGGCCGACTCCATTATGAATCTTATGTGGTGGGGGAAATGTGCAGGAGGAGATCAAAGAGAAAGTTCTTCTAGTTCGAGAGATCTTCCAGTTTCCACATAAAAGAGGCAGAAGATGAGTGAACAAGAGGCAGAAGAGGGATGGAGCAGCAGAGCTGAAGTATATTCTTTATGCTGCTTTTCGTTCTTCAGAGCCCTGCATGAATGGGGTTGGGAGGAGAGCCTGCGGGTATGTGGGTGTGTACATGCATGTGCACAGCTGTTTTTATGTCTGTCTTTGCTTAAGTAAACTAGCCAAGCAGTGAGCAAAGTGTGTTTGCCCCCTTCTCGCTAGGGGGCAGTGGCCACTGCAAAGGGCCCTTGGGAGAATGGTCAAGGATTCCTATCTGAGCCCTCCCGGAAAATGGGAGACAGCCCCTAATTTGTTCCCTGTCCATGAATCAAGGAGATGGGGCTAATGCCATTTAATAATTGGGCCACATGTTTAACATATAATGGATTACTTCCCATCTAAAGGAGAAGAGGAGGGAGGAGGGAAGAATTGGAACACAAGGTTTTGCAGAGGTTAATATTGAAAAATCATCCATGCATATGTTTTGAAAATAAAAAGCTTTAAAACAAACAAACAAATAAATAAATAAGATAGATAATTGGGCCACAATCTTGGGCCAAATTCCACCTTAAAAATAAATTTATAAATAAGTATTTACAAATAAAATTTATTTTACCTTTAAAAGATAAAGGTAAAATAGTCATTGATAATGATGATGACTGCCAACTGGATATAACATAACATGTTTTCGTGTTCATTATAATTTTTAATAGCAATAATTTTGCTGTACAAAAAGAATCGGACTTTGGAACAGTGTACAACTAGCCTGTGAAGGAAATCCAAAATGCAGGCGGACAAAATTAGAGGGACTGGGAATTCTAGGTAGTGGTTCATATTCATCTCCCAGAGTTCTTTCGCTGGGTGTAGCTGGTTCGGTTCATCACTGCTCTATTGGAGCTGATTTGGTTCATCTCATTGTTGGAGAGGGCCACGTCCATCAGAATTGATCATCATACAGTATCATTGTTGAAGTGTACAACGATCTCCTGGTCCTGCTCATTTCACCCAGCATCAGTTCATGTCTCTCCAGGACTTTCTGATATTCATTATAATTTAAGAAAAACTTTTGAAAGAGCAGAATTCAGCACAGTGAGAAACAAATGCTGATTGACATGCACTGGGGACCCCGAGAAGAGGAGCCATCCTTGTCAGGATGGTCTCTATGGGAGCAACCTTAGCCTTCTCTACTGGTACCATGGTGACATCCTCCAAGCTGGAGAGTCCTTGGACTTTCTGTAGCCCAGGTTTCTAATAATCTCTTACCACCCAAGGATCCAGATGTGTCAGGAAGCCTGGAATAGCCCAGGGAATTCTTCTATGAACGATGTTCACGAGTCTTCCCTCCCCTCAAAAGACCCCAATGAGAAGGACGACTAATGCCTTTCGTTAGGCAAAGGTTTCTCTTTTGCAGGGAGATTTCCTCTACATTTCCATGGCAGGAGGAAGAAGGTAGGGAGGAAGTTGAGGGAAGAAACTAGAGCAAACTGGCAGCCCTCCTGCTCTGCCCACAAGCCCCAGCTTGGTCCTCCCCTGGCACTTCCCATCTTGGAGGAAGGGCTATGGTGGAGACCTGTGTCCTCTTCCAGGGGGAAGCACTGTGCCAGAGGACCTCGAAGGAGCCCAGAGGGCTTTGGGGATTGCTCCATGGCACAGAGGTTTGAAGGAGAGCAGACCAGGGAAAATCTCTCCTTACACACTAATATGGATGTTAACATATCTCCATTGTCATCCTTTTACTACTGAGGTCCACTTTCGTTATGGAATAGTCCTAGACAAGGTTCCTGGCAATCCGAATGAAGAACCAGGACTTCCTGGAGCTCCTCAGAGTAACTTAGGATCTTGGAACTGATAAGAAAAATCAGCTCTTCATGGCCTTGGAGTCTCCCACAGAGAAGGGGCTCCAATGAAAGGTGCTCCTGGAAGCAGGAACTGTGGCTCTCAGCTCTGGACACCAGGCCCAGAAGTGCTGCAGTGGAATGAGGGGATCATCTGCATATCATTCTTACACTGATGGAGGTCCCAGGGGTCCCTCGGGATCCTCAGTTTCTTCACTGCTGCTTTAGGGGCAACCTTCAGAAGGCAACATGTGGGCTAGGCTATTTAAGGCAGCCAGGAAGTGTGCTGTGGACAGAGGTTGGGGTCAGGAAGACCAGAGTTCCAATGCTACCTCAGACACTTACTCCCATGGGACCTCTGGAGCCTCCATTACCGCCCTCTCCTGGTTGTGGGAAGCTCCAGGTCCAGCCCACTGATCTTAGCACCCGATGCTTCCGAGTGAAGTTATTTTCCTTTTTGATCTTCTTTGTATCCTCAGCACCCGGCCCAGCGCCTTACTCAGTGCCAGGTTAAGCTGACGTAGTAGTGGACATCGCCTAAATGTCTCTGACTGGCTCTTAGCTATTCGGATTATTTTGAGAAACAATTTAATAAATTAGAGCCAGGAATGAGCTGTTATTTTCCTTTTTTAAAACCGGGCAGACACTCGTGTGTACTGAGTTACCTGAGTCAGACAAAGTGGAGGGTTTTTGAGAAGGCAGGAGACGCCGAAGGCTCACCTCATAGCACTCACAGTAATTCTTCAGACAGCCTGACCTCTTACAGTTACATCCTTTGTTATGGCGAGGCTTAATATCGCCCAATTTCCCTTTCCCGATCTTGGGTTGGAAGGCTTCTGGGTTTCTATCAAGACAGGCCTGAAAGACAAGGAAGAGGCAGAAGAAAAATTCCCCCAAAGTTTTAGGGCATCTTATTAAATATTATTAAGTATATTTCAGGTACATACACACACACACACATTACATATCCATATATATACACACATCCCTATCTACATCTCTGTATACACATCCTTACCCATGTTTTCATATTTGCAACACATCCTTAGCACACAGTCAGTTACCCTAGTAACTATGGCAACACTTTTTTAAAATTAAATTTAAAAATTTTACCTTTAATTCAACAGCTTCTTTTGCAGCTACATTTATAAAAGCAATCTTGCTACTTTTTTTTTTTTTGCTGAGGCAATTGGGATTAAGTGACTTGCCCAGGGTCACCCAGCTAATCTTTCCACTCTTTTTCCTTTCTGGTTGAAGTTACAGGTAAGAGGGGAATCTGTTGCCTGGCGCTCTCTCTGCGGCCGTTCATCTAGAGCTGGTATTTGGATGGTATTTTCAGCCACATGAAGGACTGATTCCTCCACATTTCAAATGGGCAATTCAATTAATTGGAATGATTGAAACCATGTCGTTTTCATTTTCCCAGAATGACAAGGGTGGGAATATTCCCATTTGGATGGGCCAGCTACGCCTCCCGGGGAGCCCCAGAGAACATGGGGCTCCCTACAGCCCAGGCCAAAGCCAGGGAAGTGCTTTGTTGCCATCCAGTTCTGAGGGATGATCCTTCTTCCTTCCCTATGGGAAACCAAGGATCCGGGGAGGAGGGGGCTGAGAAGCCCAGGCCCCTAGTTTTTCAGGTGAGCACTGCTCATGTGACCACCCTCTGGAGAATAAGAATGATAATAAGAGCATCTTTGTGTCTGACTTTCTGTGACTCCATTGGGGTTTTCTTGGCAGAGATCCTGGAAGATTTTGCCATTTCCTTCTCCAGCTCATTTTACAGATGAAAAAACTGAGGCAGACAGAGTGAAGGAACTTGCTCAGAGTCACCCAGCTAATGTAATCTGAGGCTGGATTTGAACTCAGGGAATCCTGGAAGGTAGATGTTAATGTTACAGAGAAGGATTCACTCGAGATCACAAAGCTCCTCAATGTTCAAGGCAGGATCCAGGCCTTCCTGCTCCAGCTCTCCATCCACGATGCTGACCTCTCCCCGCCCTTCTCCTCAGATTTCTTCTGAGCCCACAGTAGGGAGGTCCAGGCAATAGCAAAAGGGCAAAGAGCAGGCCTCTGCCTGCTAGCCGAGCTGTGGACACCTGCACCTGCCTCTCTCCCTCCTAGATTCAGGCTAAGAAGCTTCTGGGGGCTGTGCCCCCGGGCGCCCATCTCTCACTTGGTGGGAGACGAGGGCAGCCCCTCACCAGGCCACCACGCCCGCTCCCCCACGCTCACCCGTCCGGGCGCTTTACCTTAATGGCTTTAAACCGCTCGATTTCATGGCGTAAATTGTTGTAACAGTTGTTGCAGTTGCAGTTGTTGCAGAAGTCCCCATTGGCAAAGCAGTCGCAATACCTGAAAAGAAAACCGAGGTGAAGATCACTGGGGCCGGACAAGCAAAGGGCCCCTCCAGGAGCTGGGAGCCCCTCAACTTTCTGTTTGTGGGGATCCAGAAATCCCCAGTCGGGAGGGCTAGCCACGGGACCCTCCAGAAGCAACCCCCGCTGCCTGTACAACCTGACTTCAGGTGGGGCCGGACATCCAGAACACGGTGGGGGGTGCAATGACCCCCCCCAACAGAGGGACACCGGGGGTTGTCCAGATCAGGGTAAGCAACACCCAGCAATGAACCTCAACTAGTGCAGACGGGCCTGGGCTTCGGGAGAACCACAGCTGGCATCTCCCGGTCAGCCCGCGTCCGAGGGTGGCCCAAGGACCCAGGCCAGGGTCCAGGCTGATGCTGAGGCCGCCCATTACCTCCTGCTCCCTCTCGGCTGTTTGTCCTGTTGAGGTAATACTTGCTTCATTTCCAACAGAGCCACCGTCTCACTGTGCTCACTATCGGTCCGCTAGCTGAGGGTGGGAGGAGAGCACTTCCACTGACCAGCAGCACGGACCTCCAGCCACGGACAGCCCACCGCTGGCCCCCTAGCCGTCCTGCTGCCCCCCTCATCTTCTGAGCTGAAAGCTATTTCAGCGGCTACAAGTCCATGGAGAGGAGGGCAATTGTGTCTGGAAACTTCCCCGCCAGTACGTGGAGGCAGGTGCTTTAGAGAGGACTACACGGCACTGTTTCTATCACCGGGCAGCTTTCTACATACAAGCCAAATGGTCTGGACCCTGGCCAGCTTCTGACCTCTGAACGGCCGTTCTGCCCCAGTGGTCCTGGGTGGGTCACAGGAGGATGCCCGCCAAGGGAGGCCCGAGGACGTCTCTCAGCAGCCTCTCAGAGAGCAGCGGGAGCTTTAGCTCGCTCCCGCACAGGCACGACACCAGCTGCCGGGCTTTGAGGTCCGGGGACCCTTCGCCTCATGGCCCACGACCACAAGCTTTCAGAACAAGCAGGAAGGAGACATCTTTCCCTACCCACTGAGTGGTCTGGGGCAGCCATGCTGCAGAGATACCCCCATTCCTCCTCCTCTTTCTCCATCTCATCTCTCCTCTCTCAGTCCCTGTCTCTTTCCCTGTCTGTGTCTCCGTCTGTGTCTCTCTCTTTCCCTGTCTGTGTCTCCGTCTGTGTCTCTCTCTTTCCCTGTCTGTGTCTGTGTCTCTTGTCTCTGTGTCTGTCTCTCTTTCTCCCTCCCTCACACACACATTCATATGATCCTTGACCCACGGAAGGCTTTAGGAACCTTAGGAGCCCTGAGTGAGGGCAGAGAAGGCCCAGGAAATGGTATTTTTTTCGTGACAGGGCTACTTCCTGCTCTCAAGGATGGCTCGTGAGCAGATCATTGCACTTGGGCCTTTCTCAAACTTTAGAATTCGGACCAGACTGCATCATCTCCAAGGGTCACGAGAAGCCAATGGAATGACACTGTGAGGGGTCCTGTAGAAGGTGCCGCGCTAGGACCCAGTCACTGGTTTCTAGGCCTCTCGCTCACCTCCTCAAGTTACTGGTTCCTGGAATGCTCAGGGCCCCCGCGCCCTGGCCAGGCCCTCATGAGCTCTCGGACTAGCTGCGGTAAGAGCCTCCTAGCTGGCCTCCCTGTCCCTGCAATCCCTTCTCCTCAGAGCTATCTGCCAAACGGATGCTCCTAAAGCATGGTCTGACCAAGTAACCTCCCTGCTCACTAAGCCAGGAGGGTCCCCACTGTCTCAGCCCTTCCCCCCAGCACAGTTCCGGCCTTTCTCTGCAGGCTCATCGCCTCTATTGGCCACCAAGCCAAGCTCCCCTGCTGCTCCTCACCCCCTGGCCATCTGCCACAGCCCTCACCCAGGCCTTTCATGTTTCCCCTTTCCCTCCACCTTTTTTCCCAGGTCTTAGCACCTTGCTGGCCCCAGCCCCATCACTGGGTGGTCTTTCTGCACGTACCTTTATTTCCCAGCCTGTGAGCATTATCTATTCCCCCCAAAAGAAGGCACAGTCCTGGAAGGGAGGGCATGTTAGTGCCGGGCACACAGGAGGTACTTAATGAGCTCTTGGCTGCACAGGAAGGAGGCCCCTCTACCCAACTCATCCTTCCCTGGACCACCTCGCTGATAGTCCACTAAAAGCCCCCCTTGGGGGGAGTTCTCGTCTCCCACCCTTCAGAGGCAGCTCTAGCTATGAGGAGCCTTCACCTGACTTCCAGGGAAGGGCCTTCAGAGGCCAAACCTCCCCATGGAAGGAGGCCCCCTTTTACTATCCCGAGCCTCACGGACAATTGGTGGACAAAGAGCGCCTGCTACAAGGGCCCAACCCAAACCTGGGCCTTTCCACTTAGCTCCATTAAGTTTCCTCCTATTAAGATTTGGCCCTGACCCTGCTAGGTGGTCGGCGCCCCCTCCCAGCGCTGAACTCTCGGCTTCCTGGACGTAATCAGACTTCACAAGTCACTAGAAGAGGAAGGAGAGTTAAGAGCAGGGCCCAGGCCAGGTCCCTGGGGCACTCCATTAGAACCCCCCCCCCCACCAGGCCAATATCAGTCCATGGAGAACAACAGTGGGTCAGGTCAGGCCATCAGCTTTGAATCCCCATAACTGGACTCTGTGTTTGACCCTCCAGCTCCCCCCCAGTGTCCACCAGGACAGTGGCAGAGATGAGCCCAGGAGGGCCTCACACAGCCTCCATCCAACTTATTGCCTAATAACACGGTCACGAATGATGCTACACCGTGGCCCACAGCCTCCTGCTTGGCTCTGACTCCCCGGCACTTCCTGCCTCTACCAGTTGGTCGGTCACCAAACATTTGAGATTAAGCACTTCCCAAGGACTCAGACTTGGAGGAAGGCAAAAGCCCTCCTTGGTCTTTAAGAAACTCTATGGGGGCAGGAGACGTTCAGACAATAATCATCCTCCACAAAATCTACAGTCACTGACAAAAGCAGGAGCTGTGGGCCTGGCACTGGGATTGCTGGGAACCTCAGGGGCCGCCTCCCGCTGCATTCAAGCCAAAGGGATCCAGGCTTCCAGCTCTTTGCCCCTGATGGGGGTCTTGGGGAGTTTGTCTGGGCTGACTGACACTGAATTCTCTGTGCTTTCTCTCCATTCTCTGACATGGAACCCCGGATAAAATACATCGGCAGCTGCCTGGCAAAGGCAACCCCCGGGTCTCCTTAGATGGTCACACTTGGGAGTCCATCAAGGCAGAAAATACCCAGCAGGGAATCTCTCCCGAGGCGGACGGGCTGGGTCTGGGGAGAGCCTTCCTAGCTAGTACCTCCCAGGCCGGCGGGGGCAGGGGTGGAACTAGAGGCCGGGAGGCGGCCCAGGCTGACACCGAGATCTCTACAGTGCTTACTGACTGAAACACATAAACCCCTCTCATTTGCTTTTCCTGTTGAGAGGACCCTGGCTTCCTTTCCAGTGGAACCACCATGTCCTAAAGATGACCCATCCGAAAAAGCTACAGAAGAGTCAATGACAGACATCGTCACTGGCACCAATACGGAGGCTGGGCACCCTGAGGCAAGGGGCCCCTCACCCCTCAACGAGTACCAGGAGGCTGCTGCTGGCTCCAAGGGCAGCAGGGCAGCCCTTCCCGTTTCTGGACCGTGGTCTCTCTTCTCGGCTGTATTCTGACTCAAGGTCTGTCTGGCCTCCTTGGATCTCTAGTTGGTCCTCCTCCCCACTAGCACCAAATGACTTTTAGACCGATCCCAGAATGCTCATCTGACAACCATCATGAGGCTTGTGGGCTCTCAGACTGTCCAAATGCTATTCAAGAGAGTTCTCTACCAGGCAGCCCTGCTCCCTCCTTCCCCAAATTTATCCTGCTCTTTCCCAATGCTTTCCTCTCCTCCATGGCTCCCACTTGCTGAAAGAGTGCTTTCCTTTGTATTCTCTTCCCTTGAAGCCCTCTCAAGAGATGAACTTTATCACAGAATCGCTGAATTTCAGAGTTGAAGAAACCCCCTGGCTCAGCTGTCCCTGCTGGAAAAAAGACTCCCCTCTAAGAATATCCGAAGGGTCCACCCTTGCTGGAAGACCTCCAAGGAGGGGGAAGCTGCTACCTGACATTTTCCACTTTTGGACAGCTTTTATTGTAAGGAAGTTCTTCTTGATATTCAAACTAAATCTGCCTCGTAGGAACACCCTCCCGTGATGTGCATTGCACTGAGACCTACCAGAGCAAACTGAATCCCTCAGAATGACCCTTTAAAGAGGATGATCAAGTTTTATGTTCTCGGGGTCAAGCACCCCCAGCTCCTTCATGGCACTGACTCTGGACCCTTCACAACCCTAGCTGCCCTTCTCTGGATGAGAAGTCTTCCACAAATCAGTTACATTCAAGGGTGGAACACAGCTAAAAGGACCCCATTCACTTCTTGGCTTCCCAGTTGCACCACTGAGTCACAATCCAGCCCTTCCAGGATCCTTCAAGGGTCCTTCTAAGCTGATTTTAGACCAGTCATGGGAACTCTTTTGACTTCAACTTTTTGCTCCTCTGCCCTTGTCCCGATAGCCTCAGCTCATCGTGAGCTTCAGCACCCCCAGCACTGGGTTATGATGGTTTATGACACACTTGAGCATTCAGCATCTGGTACCTACCCTTCATCCCATCTTCTTTCTGCAGCTTTTTAAAACAACATATTAGGCGAATTCCCTCTGGGAACCCACACTGATATGGCACAGCACGTAAGAGGAGGGAAGACTGAAGCTTGGTATGGATGGGACAATCATAAGGAACAATAGGGAAAAGACAGAACTACTCCATCCTCAGTTTAATTCCACTTTCTCTGCCAAGGAAAGTGGGAAAAGGATAAAAGAAAAGCAAAAGGAATATGAGAAATAAGGAAAAGGTAAGAGAGCTCAGAACATCTGAGGGCCCTCATGGTCTGGGCTCGGGCCTGTGTCACTTAACATTTTTCTCAATGACTTTGGTAAAGGCACAGATGGCATGCTTATCAAACTGGCACACTACCTACCCCAGATGGGGAGGGATGGCTAACCCAATGGCTGACAGCCAGAATTCCAAGATTATCAGTGACTAGAAAACTGCACTGATGAAATTCCGTAGGGATAAACATGACATCACAGAACCATAGATTCAGAGCAGGAAGGGAGCTACAGGTCATTTATTCCAGTCCCTTCATTTTACAGAGGAGGAAAATAAAGCCCATAATGGCTCAGTGATTTGTCTAAGGTCATATGGATAGGAAATGACAGAGCTGAATTTGTGACAGTTTCACAAATATAAGATGGGGGGAGCTGACAAAAATCTAGGGCTTGTCGTGGGCTCAATAGGAATCAACAGTATAAAAGGATGATGAGAAAGAGTACTATGACTTCGAACTGAATTCTGAGAAATAAGGTTTCCAGTAATTAGGAGATTGAGATCTTTATTGCACTCTGCCATGACCTAGATTGCTATAGTCATTTCTGGGTGTAATAGTCTATGTAAGCCATTGGTGATCTAGAATGCACTCAGAGAAGAGTCACAAGCACAGGGGAGGGGAATGACATGTGCTGATCAGCTGAAGGAATGATGAACCTGAGAGTGAGACTTGGGCAAAGGCTGGAAAGGGGCATCTTTCATGGTTCTGTTCAAGTATCTGAAGGGCTGTCAGGGAGAAGAGGCAGAAGCACGAGCAATGAGTGGATATTATAAAAAGACAAAGTGAAGACTCATAAAAGGAAAGCTTCTGAAGATTTTAAGCATTATCCCTAAAAGGAATGGCCGTGTCTAGAGGGAGCGGGTTTCTCCTCAGGGGAAGTCCTCCTGGGAGTCGGATGACGTGAGATTGGAGGCCATTTGCAGGTACTGGTGGCATTTAGAGGTTCTGAGATGCCTTTTGCCTTGAAAAGTCTGTAATCCTGTGATTCATTATTGATCACAGTAATCACAATTCATGTTTATGCAACACTTAAATTCTATAAAGCCAACTCTTGTATGAAGATGCCAAGAAATAAATGGCATAAGCATTAACCTACTTTACTGACAAGAAGCTGGCAGAAGTAAAAGGCTCCGGGAGAGCCACACGCTCTTGAGAGCTGGAATTGAGAGCTCTGTCCTTTCTCCACAAAACCGCCTTAAATTCGATCAGACAGTGCCAGGGAGTCGCTGTTCTGTGCTTGGGTTGAATCATCTAAGCTCTCTGGGTTTCATTTTCCTCATTTGCACGGAGACAAGGTTAACGTCTGAGATTTGTTCTAGTTCCAAAATCTAGGAGCGTTACTGAGTCCTGGCATTTTCCCTGCAGGGAGCTGGCCTAGGTACCTAATGAGCAGGGACACACCTGCCCTCTGCTGGCCACTCACAGCATTTCCCCAACTGCCGGCTGGAGCCCTGAAGAACTGGAGCCACAGCTGTGGGCCCTTCCCGGGGCCTCCCGAGGGGCCTGTGCCCGCAGTGTGCACTCAGACCCCCGGCTCTTCAGCTTGGATTCAAGTACTAGCTCGTCCCCTCCTCACCCAAAGGAAGACAAAGGCAGATGGGACAGAGCAATGCTACATGGGACCGAGTGCCTTCCTCGCAAGGTGGGGAAATCATCGGGCACAGAGAGAGAAGAGGCACTGAACAGGAGGGATTGCTGTTCATTCAGGGCTAGAGCTAAAGGAATTCAATCCTGGGGATGGACCTGATCAATGGGAATCTCCACAGTGTAGCACAGTTATGGCAGCTCAGGACACCCGAGACTCTGAAAGTCACCACATCCTTCCAGTCCGGGGTTTTGCCCAGAGTTAAGCTGCCTTCCGGGAAGACCATGACTGCAGGAATGGCACCAGAAATGCCCTGCCACCCCCAGAATCCTGCCTGTTCTCAGCAGTCTAGAAACCCCAGGGTTGGGGATTATGAAGCTACCTGGAAGAGGATCAAGATGACCAAGAGCCCCACCTCTATCTGGGGGAGCCTTACTCCACCCAAGACAGAAAACAACTACAGCAACCACCAGATGTTCTCACTTAAGACCACGGTCTTTTGTCATCTGTGGTCTTTTGATTAGTGTTTAGAGCTCATTATGATTCCACAAGGACTCAGTTGATGGTCTGCTTCAACAGCTATTCCAGAAAGAGGAAGGTCAGGCTCTTGCTGATCAGGAAAAAACAACAAGGTGCCTCATAATTACTTCTTCCTCTTCCCTCTAAAAGACGGTACATTTTTTTTGATACCCTGTGGCCTTTCTTCAACAAAGAAAGACAATCCTAGATTCCAAGTGGGGCCCTTCTCTCCCTGCTTGAAGATTGTGGGGGTGAGTCTGCAAGCAGTGGGGACGCCATTCTTCTGGGGCGTCATCCTGCCCTCTCTTTGCAGGCTTTCTCTGCTTCCCAGTTTTTAACCCTTCATGATCTAACATCATATTTCTAAAGCTTTGAAGCCATGGCTGATTGAGGGTAAACCTACCCAAGAAAAAATAAAAAGCATTTAAAAGGGAAAGGGGGTTAGGGAAAAGGGAAAACCAAACCAAGCATGCCCTGCTCATGTTCTGTAAGAGGCTGGCTTTTTATTCTCCAGAGTGAGCCTATTCTCCAAGTTGCCAGGCTCGATCAGAAAAGCCGAGAATTTTAGAGAAGTTAAAGCTAGCCTGGATCAATCTCTCACCCTGTAGAAATCTTCTCTGTAAACGTTTGTAAACGTTCCTGAGTTATGGTCAGCCAGCCTCTGAGAGGACACTGGCAGCAATGGGGAGCTCACTGTCTCTTCAGACAGACCATCTCCTTCCTCTTAGCTCTTGGAGCTGACTCTTCCATTACATCCTCCCCAATTCACTGCCCCCATAACAGATTGACAGTAGCCACAGCCATGGCCAGACCCTCTTTTCTGCTCCAGGCTCAGGTTTCTAAAACATGTCAGATTTGAAGGACTCCACTCATGGGCTCCTCCACCCAGTTTCAGAAGCTGTTTTGGCCAATCCCTTCTCTCTCATACAGGGCCAGTTCAGTACCACGTGATTTACTATGTCCCTGCAATCCAAGGGAGAAACAAGGGAGAGAACGAACAAATAACCCACAGAAAGTGAAGAATTGTTTTCAATTTCCCCCTTCTCCTTTGGTACTATTAAATCTTATGGCCCATTCTCTATATAAGGAATCTATAATAAAATTATCTTTGGAAAAAAAAAGGAAATTCATTTTGTCAGAATGTTCTCTTAAAAATAAAATAAATGGATAGTCAATAAACATGATCATCGGAAAACCCCCTTTTTTCCTGTAAACACTCAATACCCCATTTCTATTAGAGCAGTTATATAAAAGCCTTAAAGAAAAAAAAAGTATATGGTTTGGCAATTGTCAATGTTGTAAAATTACCCATGCATATATCTGGTAAATAAAAACTATTTAAAAAAAAGTATGACTAAATAGTTGTCCACCCAGAACACAACATGTGATGACTCTTTAGATCTAAGCACAGTCTGATTTGTAAATTCTCCAGGGACTCTCTAGTTTGTGCTCAATCCAGTCTTCTCTTTGCCTCTTAATTTCTCTTTGTGTTTTCTCCAGCTGACTGATCGACCGTTTCCTTGTTTGCCGACCACCCAAAGGGTCAAAACTCACATTTTTTGGGTTGATGTGACCAGTTATAGCCAAAGTTTGTTATGGAAGAAGTATAGTTGTCAGTTACAATCAAGATTTTAAAATTTTGTGGTCTTTTTTCGTGTTTCACACAACCTGTATTTACTGTTAAAGTAAATAAACAAGAGACAGCAGACTCAGGCAAGTTCATACATTGAAGTTTATGCCAAATTATCAGAGAAAGAGTCAAAAGACTACAGAAAGAGATTCTATTGGAGATTTCCAATCTCTGACAAGGAAAATGGAGGGAAAATTTTGCCTGAAATCAGGGGCATATTCTAACTAAATACTATAGGAATCTATTATAGGAATGATTAAAGCCCCCATATCTTGGCAGATAAAGGGCAGGTATGGTTTATCTAAAAAAATATTCAGCCTACATTCATTGTGAAGTGATTTCATGGCAGAATTGATTTTTTTCCCATGCTGCAAATAAAATGTATTCTCAAATAATTAACATCCATCAAATGTCACCCAAACATCTTGTATATCTCAGGATTGTCCTGAGAGCACAATGCATCTCTTTCTTTGAGATGCCCACTTTTCAAAGGATTAGGAGGCATTTTCTGCTCTCACTTCAGTAGACTGTTAACAGGCAGGGACTACTTTGTTTTGTCTCTCCACAAAGCAAAGTTCCTTGCACACCATTGGTGCTTAATGTCTGCTGAACTGCAACAAGTCGTCCAATAAAATGATACTTTCTATTCTGAAAGTGAATTTGGCATTATAACCTTTCGTTTGGAAGCATCAGTATTTAAAAACTTGGAAGAACACAAATTGTGTATTTTTATGCTGGTCTGATGGGTATTGTGAATAAATGATTCTTCATTTTTTTCTTTAGGTTTTAAACCATTATTTTATTAAACTTGCATACAATTTATTGGAAACACAATTTTTATAAGTTAAGAAATCCATATTTAGTGCAAGACAGCCAGTAGTAGCCATTCTTTTCCCACCTATTTTTAATAGAGACTTGTTATAGTGTAGAGGAAATGTTTTTCTAATCAGAGACATGATACTGCTCTATGCAAGAGCTCTGCTTATAGGGCATAGAAAAAGAAGGAATAGACAAAGGAAGGTAGGTTCCTAGGAGTGGTCACCTTTGCCTCCCCTCCTCTGTCTTTTTTTGTGATAAAGCCTTCCCCTGACCCTGGGGGCCCAAAACACCAGGTAAGGCGTCCCTCTGTCCTTGGATTTCTCTCCTGCATTCCCTGAACCGATCCTTTCTCCTATCCTTTCGCCTCCCCAAAGGAGAAGTCCAGAGGGTCATTGGCTGACTTTTCCTTACCTGTCTCACTCTTACATGATCTACAGATTTTCCATTCCTTCTATGAAAGGACACACTTTGTGTTCACAAAGGCTGTGTCATCAATTACTCAATTACTCAAAAAAGCTACGGATCTTCAGTCCTAAATCCCAGCATTACTTGAGGTTAATTCACTTTTCAACTAGTAAAAGCTTCATTAGCAATGCCTCATGGGCTTTGGAATTGGGAAAATAAAGATGGCCAACTCACTTTTGGCCCAATCCAACACCCCTTGTGCTCTTCCTCTCTCTCAACCTACCCCCACTGGTGCACCAAGGTAGCTCTCTGACTTCTCAAGGAGCTCTGCAATGGAAAAATCACACAGAGATGTGGTTAGGGTTGCTAGCCATTGGGGACATTCAGTCCCAAGCTGAGGGCAGGATGGGACCGGGCAGGGCTGGGTGGGACAGGGGCAGGCAACAGAAACAAATCCTGTGATGTAGTGCCCTTGACAGCAGAGTTCCAGGCGCACTCCTATTTCCGTCACTCACTCTCTCTCCCCTTCTGGCCAGTATTTATGTGTCTAAGTAGGCATACTGTCCTACCTCTCTGCTTACCCAGACTCTAACAGTTGGCAGTCCTAGGTGGGTAAGGCAAAAGGGTCCACTAGTTTTCTAAGAAAATTCATGCGTATAGTAAACCACGCCACAAAAGTTTCCATAAAATAGATGGTGCGGATGGAGATGTTTTGATAGCTAATGTTCAGCAAGGTGCTAATGTCCAGTCCAATATCACCTGAGGGGTTAATGAATGCTCAATGGCAAATGCAAACAAAAGGCGAAGATTCCTCCCCTGAGATGCAGGTGATTCCAGCCCGGCAGCGAGTGCCAAAGTCAGAGGCTGTTCACACTTCGAGGGTGTCTCCAATTCCCACTGAACATCAGTTCCATTGCTAAACATCACCACGTGTACACTCCTTGCCAACCTGGCATTGTCTGGACCTTTCTCCATTTACTGATTTCTAAACAACCTTATTTCATATTTAATAATGAAGGATTTTTGATTACTTACAATTTCAGACACTGGGATTTGGTACAGTTACATGGCTTTTTAGACTTTGAGTCCCATGAACTAAGAGTTACTCTACAAGGATTAAAAAAGAAAATGTATTCAGATAGTTAGCCTTTTAAAAAAAGAAGTCATTAAGCTTCTGGTGTTTTGTCTTTGTGTGTAACAAATATAGAAATTTACAACACCAGCGACTAAAATTATTGGCAGGTGTTTGATCATGAAATCTAAACTTAGAAAAGGAGAGTGGGAAGGATTTTAAAAACACCGTGATGGAAATGGTGGGCTGGAAATTCAGCTGTTGTGGCCAAGGGGGTAAGTCACTACTCCCCTTCTCAAGGAAACATTCACAAATTAACACCATCAGCTGCTTTTGTCCACATCTCCATTCTAGGTGCCCAGACGTTTCTGTATTCATTTTGTATTCTAGGGTAATAAAAACCCTCTTTTGTGGTTCCCTGGAGACTAAGGGAAGGCTTTCCAAATAGCTTGAAAGTGTAAATTGAAGGAAGTTAATAAAACAATTATTTTTATGTCAATGATTTGTACTTTTAATGACCCCTATTAATAAAGCATATTATGAGCACTCAATAATTTGATCATTGTGGATTTTCCTCAGGCCAGTCAATGTGCCATCTTCAGGTAAATTTAGCAAGCATTTATTAAGCACCTAGGGTGTACCTGACACTGAACTAAATGAACAGCAATATAGATTTTTTAAAAATACAATTTCTATTCTCAGAGAGCTTATATTCTATGAGTAGAGTACAATTTGTATGCAAATAATACAATATAAACAAAGTAATTTTGAGGGGGAAGGGCAAGTAATAATGGAATCAGGAGAAATCAGGAATAGCTTCCTATAGGAGATGAGACTCAAGAAGAAACTAGGAATTGAGGAAGAGGAGCATTTCAGCCATTGCAGAAGAGGGTGGGTAAGTCTGGGGATCTGTCCTTGAAAGGACAGGAAACAATGTTATGAAGAGGAAACATTATGGAAGCGTTTGGCTGCAGTGTTGCATTTGTAAGGAAGAACATCAATGCGGAAGGACAGACTGGAGCCAAGTAGTGAGGGGCTTTGAATGCCAAACAGAAGCTTGTATATTTTTTTTATCCTGGAAGCAATAGGGAACCACTGAGGCTCCTTCCTAAGTAAGGGAGTGACCATTGTTCTAGGAATGTCCATGGAGGCAGACCCGTCGGCTGCTGTGGCAAAAATCAAAATGGGAGGTGCACCAGGGCGGGGTATTATGAGAGGCAGCAGCAAGACAGGAAAAATTTTGGGGAATTAGAGTGGACAAGATTTGGTGTGTGTGGTGAGAATGAGGAGGTTTATATCCCCTCAATTCCCGGTGGTGATGAGGTCAGTGGCAATGAGAGAGTTGTTTAAAATCCCCTTTTGGTTGGCCACAGGTTTAAAGTGAAGGAATTCACTTATCCTGAATTATTAATTGCAAAATGAAAGTTTATTGTTGGATAGAAACCAGTTTGCTGGTTGACTTCTATAGTGGCAAAGTCCTATTAGGGAAATGGAATCTTACACTGAGAATGCCTTCTAAGCAGGCAGGGTCCTAGCCAATTGCTTGAGCCTCTGCAAGGACTGAACCCAGAAACTGCCTTTTTTTAAGGAGTCTTGAGACTTCAGGAGCCAAAGTTCCCAGGTTTAGATGCTTATCAGCATCCAGCCCAGATCTCCTATTGGAATTAACACTTCAAAAGGGGGCCTTTTGGCCAGAATTTCTAATTGAATCAAAGGTTCTGGTGTCCCTGAAAGACAGCTTATCTGGGGGGTTATGCCTTCCCAGGAGGGGCTGAGACTCCAAAAGAGATCACAGATCAAAAGGAAATACAGTTTCAGAGTGCTAATCTTAAAGAGAACACAACTTCAATACGACGCTAAACCCTCTCCTCCTGACTTATCTGTTCCTTGGATGCTGCCATCTATCCAGCCATCTGTCCCTCTTCCCTCTTCCTTGAAGTGGGAGGGAAACTGTTCTCTGTATTGAAGTTTATTGTTGGATAGAAACCAGTTTGTGGAGAGACAGACTTCTATACTGGCAAAGTCCTATTAGGGAAATGGAATCTTACACTGAGAATGCCTTCTCAGAGGGCCGGGTCCTAGCCAATTGCTTGGGCCTCTGCAAGGACTGAACCCAGAAACTGCCTTTTTAAAGCAGTCTTGAGGCTTCAGGAGCCAAAGTTCCCAGGTTTAGATGAAAAGGTCTGGTTTGATAACTAAAAGGAAAACCAGGTCATCAAAAAAAACCCAGAAAGGAAAGAAGGTGGTCAATATTGCCATGCATCTAAGAAGGGTGAGAGGACCAAGCCTGGCCATTGGATCTGGCAGCTACAGAAGGGGAGCAAGTAAGAGTTTGGCTGTGAAAGGCAAGAGACAACTGGTAGTTACTTAAAGAAACTGTAGGGTCAAATAATTGTTTTTATTGGAGTGGGTGGGATCTGGGAATGTCTGCCAGCAGAGTTGGAGGCAGCATTGGATATCCCGAGAATGGGGGTGGGGAGGGAGGAAGGGTGAAAAGGAGAGAGAGAGGGAGGGAGAGAAAGGGAGGGAGGGAAGTGGATCAAGTGCTTCAGGAAGGGGCTGGTCTTGCTGGACAAGCAGAATGTCACCTCATCCTCTGAATCTGGGGCAAAGGAGAAAAGAATGGGGGTGACACTGAGGGGACAATGAGCTACAGAACTGTGGAGGTGGAGGAAAGTCCTTGGTTTTTCTTGAGAGCTTGAATTGAGGCTGTTTCCCAAGACTGAAGCACCTTGAGGGAGTTTGAAAGAAAGCCAGGGGAGGACAGGAGGAGTCACAGCTATGGGAGTGCCTCCCAAGGGCTTTTTGGAGCTTGGTAGTGGGGACAGAGAAGTGGGATGTCAGAGCCATACAAGACTGAAGACAGGAAAGGGATGCGGAGATCAGCAAATGATTTATGAATCCAGACCCGTGAACAGGTTAAAGATGAGGTCAAGTTACTGAAGGGAGAACAAGGGTCAGGAGAGCTGGGGGGACAGGAGGGTGAGATGACCAGGGATGGCATTGCAAGTGGTGGAAGAAGGTGGTGTTGTGGTCAAGTGGATAATGGGGGCAGAACATGACTCTGGGGCTCGGGCTATCCCCGTGCAGCTCAGGGGAGCTGGCAGAAGGGGCTGAGGGGTCTCGGAATGTAGAAAAGGCCGGGAGTCAGCCAACCAGGGTCTGAGCAACCTCAGAGGAGCAAGCTACACCAACGTGTGCCTAAGATGAGTCAGCTGGCTGGTCCGACACTTGAAGGACGAGACCTCGCAGAGTCTCAGCTCATCCCTGGACCAGAGACTGTAGGGGACCGCAGAGATGGGGCATCCAGAGCCTGTCCTCACTCGGGTGTGGGCATTAACCCAGGAACTTTCTTATGGATTTCTATCTTTAACTGTGTGTGACTTTGTTATCTACATCTCCTAGCCCAAGGCCTTGTATATCGTAGGTGCTTAATAAATGCTGGCTAAAATGAAATTGTGTGTGTGTGTGTGTGTGTGTGTGTGTGTGTGTGTTGTGTGTGTGTGAGTGTGTGAGTGTGTGTGTGTGTGTGTGTGTGTGTGTGTGTGTGTGTGTTGTGTGTGTGAGTGTGTGTCTGGGTGTCTGGGTGTGTATGTGTTTGTATTGAGGATAAAGGCATTTGTAAAAATGCATATTGTGACCCCGTAAGCACAGGATTGTGTAGATGCTGCCAAGCTGAGACGCCGTGGTCTTCAGTTGTATACGATTCCCCTTGGGACCCCAGTATTCACTGATCTGATCTGGCCACTGGCATCTAGACCAGTGGAATTCTTTCATGGACATTTAGTTGTCATTAACAGCCTTCTCCCTTCTACTCTTGCTGGAAGTAGGGACTGGCTGGGGGGCTCCGCACAGCCCCTCCGTTTTCACTCCAAGGGCCCACTTTTTGATTCTGTTCTTTAGATTTCTTAATTTAATTAGATTTCTTTAATGGAGTAATTAAGATTAGGATTCTTAATGGGGTAATTAAATTAGGGTTCTTAATTTTCATAGCTCTGGCATTTTTGAACTTGGATGGGAAAAATAACTTTGTTTTCTCGGTAACCCCAGTTATTTTTATTTTATGTGCTTAGAAACCTTCTTCTAGAAGGATTTCACTGCTTCCGCCAGAATGCCGCCCAGAAGGTCTGAGACACAAAACTGGGAAGGATTCTCCATCCCAATCAGCTGTACTTCTGTGTCCTCGCGTTAGCCGATGGCTTCCACCCAGTTCCATCTCCCCTTGCTTCCTTAGTCCTCCATCCCCTTCTTGCCAGGGGCCATGTCCCCAGTTCCAAGCAAGGCTGCTGCTGATCTTTTCCCACTGGGCTTCTCTCCAGAAGAGGCTTCTCCATCCAAAATCATGGCCCAGAAGTTTAAATCAACGCGTGGTTTTGTGTTTACTTGGTTCCTTTCTTTTCTTTCACTTAAATAGAGGAAGGTGAGAGTGCTCTGGTCCCGTAAGGGGGCCAGGCCACCCCCACCCCCACCTCAGCCAGAACCCGAGGGCCCTTCAGGGCCTGGCTCTCCGGTGGCTCCAGTTCTATGGGCTGGGGGTTGATACACATGACTGGGCTGCTGCTGCTGCCTCCTCTCGGTTCTTCCCCAACCTGGGTCCTGCCCAAGTTTTCCAGGCATTGATGGAGGGCAGTGACCCGGCAGCTCCTAGATAATAGAATAATGATTTCCTTTCCAGCCAAGAGCAGAACGGGGTACTTTGTACCCGCTCAGACACATGTGATGGTTGAACCCTGAGAAGGAATTGAGTCCAATGAATGCCTACGAGGAGACCCTCGGTAGTCTGTTAAACAACGGCTGATCACCCACAGCACCAAGCTTGGAGCTAGGGGGAGGGATGAGAGAGGTAGGGAGCAGCCCTGGCCCCGAGAGGGCTTATGGTGGGCTTGGCCAGTGCCCAAGAGCTTCAGGGGTTCTGGGCCACACCAAGGCACAGAAGCAAGGAAGAATAAATGGAGTGGAGGGTGAGGAATGAAGAGATGCATCAATGTAACCAAAGTCGGATGTTGGAGAAGATGGGAAGAAGGCTTGGAGAGGAAGGCAGAGCCTCTGGGCCGGGGATGGAGCTCACCCCTCGGAGCGGGGAACACTGACTTGTTCCATCTCTGTGGCAGATCACTCTGGAATTATATAAGGCATGGATTCAATGCCCCCCTGGCCCCTCACCCCCCCCCTGCTCTGCATGTCCCTCAGGGAGTTAGGAGACAGAAACAAAGAGCCCACACCCACTCACATATTCACAGCCTCTCTCATTGTTGGCAGCAAAGAATTGGAGGCATTCTAGGCATGAATGGCAACAAATGTGAGGATTCCAGGGAAGGGAGCCGTGGTTCTCAAGTAAATGAATGACTGAGACTAAGAAGGGACAAGGAAATTTGTCTACTCCAGCAGAGGTGTGGGGGCTGGCCAGGGCGGAATGGGCACAGGTGCTCAGCTGTGGACACTCTCTTGGGGGCCTTTGCTCAACGAATTGGAGGGTAAGGACCTTTACAGAAATGACCGCAATGCACCAAGAGGAATGCCTACAACAAACATGGCGGAGATGGCCACCTTCTTCCAGCTCTTGGGGAAAGTCAGCATTCTGGAGAGCAGGGGCTCTTTCTTTTTTGTCTTTGGATTCCCAGTGGGCAACACAGTATCGGGTGCCTAGAAAGTGCTTAATAAATGCTTGTTGATTGAATGAATGAAATTGAATACTTTCCACATTAGTTTAATAAAATCTACTGGAAGAGCCGTCAAGCCTGGGGCTAGACCACTCTCCATGCAGATGGCTTCTCAATTGCCTTAAGTGTCCTACCTTCTCTCTCCTGATTACCAACTGCCTGCTAGATGGCCCCATCCATGTTACCCATAAGCCTCACAGACGCTCTGTACATCCAGGGAACTCATACATTTCATCTGAACCCACCCCTTCTCCTATCAAGGGCATCTTCCTAGTCAGCCAAATTTAGTCTCAAACTCACCCCTTCCCCACAACCCCCCATGTCCACATCTATCTGGGCTCCATCTGACCCACAGACACTGCCTGAGCTGAGGCTGGGATCTTGACATGCCCAGCCACAAAGCATCAGTGCTTCCCTATTGCCTATGGAGGCAAACTCTTGTTTGTCCCTTAAAAGTCCTTCACCACCCATCTCCAACTTGAGTCTCTAGGTCCATGAGCCTCCTATCTCCTGTCTCCCTGCCTTGGTAGAGGCTCCCCACATCCACTCCCTGTCCCTGTGTCTAGGAACCTCTTTTTTTAAGGCTCTGCTGCTTTTTTTTTTTTTTTTTTTTTTTTTTGGCTGAGGCAATTGGGGCTAAGTGACTTGCCCAGGGTCACCCAGCTAGAAGTATTAAGTGTCTGAGACCAGATTTGAACTCAGGTCCTCCTGACTTCAGGGCTGGTGCTCTATCCACTGCAGCTTCTAGCTGCCCCTTGTACTCTCTGCTCCAGTCCACCCACTGCTTTAGATTTACTCAGCATTTATCTATTTAGTATGTTGTATCGCCTCCCTTCATTAGGATACACATTCCTGGAGGGAGGGCAGGGACAATCTCCCCAGGTCTAGCACACAGTGGGTATTTGATAAATGCTTGTTGAATTGCACTCTCATCAGCAGCAATGTCTGCACTTGGAGAAATCCTGGCAGTTTAACAGTAATTGAGTAAGATCATGTCTTTTGATTCCTCTTAAATCCCTCAGCCTTGCTCTGTCTTCCAGAGTCACACCGTCCAGTGGCAGACAGCCACGGTGATGGGACTGGCCCGAGGTGCAATGGACAACCTTGGTCTCTTCGATGTCTAACCAAGCTCTAAGTGCTCCACCACAAGCCCTTGGAACAAACGGTTCTCTCCACCCATTCCACCAGGGCAAGTTTTCAGGCACCCCCTTGTTCCCCACAGAGTTTGAGACCCCTTGGTTACCCTCAAGGCAACAAGGACACTGTCAAGGTCTCTCTTAAGGACTTTAGACTTGATTTTATGACACGGGAGACACCCTGGCCCAGGACCACCCAGCGTGGCGTGCCCTCCTCAGAGAAGGGGCCATGCTCTGTGAGCATGACAGGATTGAGTTAGCCTGGAAGAAATGCAGGATGTGCAAAGTTAGAGAATCCACCCCAGATGTTCATGGAGACTCTGTGTCCAGCCTGTGGCAGAGCACGCCGAGCTCGTGTCGGTCTGATCGGCCACGGGCGGACACAAGGAACTCTAATGGAGGGATGTCATTTTGGTCCCCTGAGAACAAACAACCACTCAGGAACTGATCCATAGACAATGGAATGAGGGACTCTGGGGGACTGCATCAGAGCCACACTTGTGAGCAGAATTAAAGTGTTCCACCACAACAAAATCCGTCATTGACTCCAAACTAGTCACAGACGTCCTCACTGGAATATAGGAAAGAAAGTGTCAGACGAGACCTGAAGTTTGTTCTATGTGGGCAAGCTGGGATGCCAACCTTTGGGACTGCCTCATCAGTCACTGCCCACTCGCTTAGATCATGGTGCTGGCTCTGAGCTGACCATCTAAGGCACCTTTTAGATCAGAGTGGCAGAGAGAGCAGCCAACTGCTCTTCCGAGGTCCCCAGAATTAGGTCGGTCAGCGATGGAGCTCCACGAGTAATACTCATTCAAGAGGCAAATGGATGCTTTAAATCAGACATATGGTTGGAGATTGCACACAATTAACTTATCCTCAAACAGCTTCCTAGGTCTACTTCCCAATTACAACCCCGATAACAACACAGGGTTGTCATCTATGGGATTTCAGCATTGTGGACCTAAGGGAGACACAGTGTCATTGGGATGATTTCCGTGAAAACAACCTCAACATCAAGCAACTGTTTGCAGCAAAACTGAAAAGAAAAACAGTCCATATCATACAATTCCTGAAACATCAATTAGAAAAGTACACCTGAAATCTGCAGAATTACTGCCACGACAAGAGAGCCAGAGCTGAAAAAATGCAACGTAATGCAGAGCGACACTTGGCACAGACACTTCTAAGCTGTGATGGCAACTGTCTGGGTCACCATGGGTGTAGGAGAAGCGCACCATTCACACCCTAGGGAGTGTGGTGTTCAGCCGCACTGATTCGGAAAGGACATATGTTAAGAAGCTAGTATCGCCACACAGTAAGCAGCTAGACACTCTACAGTATAAAGGGAGGGATGGCACTGTCGGCTGAAACAGGAGGAGCAGGAAAGAGCCTTCATGCTGCCCTCATTTATAAAATCCAAACCATAGTAATTCTAGCCATTCGTGGGGACTGGGACCGTTGTGTACAGCTCGTTCCCCAGCACTCACAGCATGAAGCAAGGATAAGCACACGATGGGGGCTCATTGCATTCTCCAACAGCACGTTAGCTATCAGTCGACTAAGCACAAGAAAGGCCATTCTGCTGAGCTGCACCAGGTAAAGTAACAGCCCCACATCTTCACGATTATCATAAAATTCTATGGTCTCGGCAGCGACCCCAGAAAAGGAATCACTCCAACTGTCCCTGACGCCTGAATCTACAAACACTCCTTACACTTACCAGGGCCCAGTACAGACACCTCTTAGGATGGAGGTATTGGGATCCCGAAGAACAGAGAGACCAGGTCATAGGTCATATTTTATCACTTTGCCCAGTTCTCCCTTTCTGGTCCTGGGCCTGTGCACCCACATTTATGTATATGGGCCATTAGGACAGAGTAGGACGAGTGCTGGGACGGGGAAGGCTTAGCCTCCAGCCCTAAAGCCCCAGTGAAGTGCCCCAAAACTCTGTAGGTCATGAGGGCACCTAGGACTTGGTAAACACTCTCCACCTGGCTTCAGGTTTGCTTTTATTAGTCACATAGATGGACCTTAGCTCCATGACAAGAGAATGTAAAATGTGAATGCAGCCCGTTTACATATATATGACAAGTAACAAAAATATAGCTCATCAGTGGCCACAGAGGGGATGATCATAAGCTGCAGGGCCAGAAAAGGCATTGTAATGGCATCCCCCAAAAAACAAGGACTGCTTGTGGATAAGGAGAGACAGCTGCCTAGTAACTGCATTCACAAGCAATAAAAAGCCAGAGGGGCTTAGTGTGAGCTAAAATTAAAACAAGACAACAACTGCAATAGCACAAACTCACCAGATGATGACATTGACTAAAAATTAGTTATGGAACAATTACAGGTCATACCCATCAACCTTTTCAGCCACATATGCACAATGTGTAAGAAACTGGAGGGCAGAATCTTTTAATGCAAAGACAATTTGGGGGTCCAATGTCAGAGACTCAATTACAAAGTAAATTTTATACTGTCACAGAGATAAAACACATATTCTTATATTAAAATAACTCTATAATTGTTTTTAAATCCTTACCCAGCTAAAGTTATTTTTGCTGGTCCTTGAAGATTTGATCCTGAAGGAAAGGTGGTTCCATTAACTACAGATGATAAGGTGCCATTATCAAGCTGTTCAAAATGAAAAGGCAAGAATTTTAAAAATTAAAGTTTTTATTTTTAAGGAATGACAATTGGTGAGACTCTAGGTGAAAAAGTATTAATTTTTCTGGCAGTTTATATGATCACTCTCTCCCTTAACAGTAATTTGGCGCCCCCTTCTAGGAGCTCTTTTTTATACCTTGGGATGATCCCATTGTCTCCAATGCTAGAATAGGTACCCTGCTTTTGGTCTAGTAATAACTCAGATTTGAGTTTCAACCAGTGGGCTCATAGTTAGAAAGTTCAAATTATTTGAACCACATGGAAAATGAGTTACAGATCTATTCATAGAAAATATCACAATCTATTTCTAATAGAATTAATCGTCTGTTTTCCCCTCCCTCAATACACAGAGTATTTACTCAATACTTTAACTGTGAATTTGATAGGAGAGAAATGGATGGAAATTTAGTATGGTAAACAATCCAAAAATATGTATAATTATTAGCAATCTGAGAAGTCTTCAAATTGAAATCTCTCCATTGATAAAATTTTTTTCAAATAAAACTTTTTTTAAGCCAATAAACATTTTTTCATTTAATTTCCCTATGCTCAATTTTTCCTTTCCTTCTTCCTTTGCCATTACATTGTTCATTAGATTTACAAATAGCCATTTCTCAACAAGAGAATGAAAAAGTAAAATTTAGATTGGTTTATTTCTTTTTATTTTTTCTATTGAGTAGCTCCGATCAAAGGATTTGGAGAGTACAATAATTAACAATGATTAGTCTTGTTGATTTTAATTATCCACACTATTTGTTATTTACATAAATAATTAAAATCTGAATGTATTTAAGAAGCATTTGCATAGGTTCAAAATAAATTCTTATACTTCTTCCTTATTCTTTTACTTTTCCGCACCTTCCCCCCCACAATTTTCCCTTCAGTTAAGATTAATTAAATTCCCTCATGAAGCCTGACACCATATATCTTGGCAGGAGATTATAAAAAAGTCTCAATGATTTTTCATAAGAAAAAAAATTAGCGAGTGAGATCCAAACACCTCTACTTTTATTTGAAATACATTGACCAAAGTCAAACCTTCCTCTTATCTTACTAAAGAGCCATTAACTTCCTTTGTTTTAAGATGATAAAGAACCCAGAGGGGAAAATGGTGATGACAATTTGCTGGGAGGTCTTTTAAAATATGCCCTTTTATCATCCCTTACGGAGACTTTTTCTCCCAAAGTCCTAAAGAGACTGTTCCCACCCAATTTAGTTTTGTGTGAATAGCAAAACTAGGAACTCTGAAATCTGCCCACTCTTCTCCACAGAAACAAAAAAAAATAAATTCTGAATATAAAAAGATAGAAGGAACAATGAGGGGAATGGCTTTTCTAGGCTTAATTTTCATCTATAGAGGAGGAACTAGTTACTGATATAGAAGCGATAAGAATTCTGGGAGTAAAATGACCATGGAATTTTAGGATTTGTGATGGAAGGGAGTAAAGTCGAAAAGAAGTAGACATGAGAGAGCAGGTTCAAGGTTCACAGGAAGGATCCCCCCCAGGGGGATCAGCCCAGGAGAAAGGGAAAGCTATCCTCAAGAAGAATGGACTGAATTCTACTGGATGTGGCTGCAAAGCCTAGTGGAAGCAAGGACCTATGGTGTGGTGCAGTCCTAGAGGGACACCCAGAGCACCAGCACCCAGAAGGCGCTGACGCCGAGGAAAAAGGTTTCTTTAAAAGGCAGTACTGGAGAAAGACGAGGGATGGGGACTGGAGAAAGACGAGGGATGGGGACTGGAGAAAGACGAGGGATGGGGACTGGACCTGGGATTTCACTGGAAACAAAATTCCCAGGTGAGGAAGTTCTTTCTCGTAGAAATCTTTGTCTATGTTTCTTTAATAAAGATCATATTTCTAAGAAATATAAGGTCCAGAGTAAAATCTACAAGAAAAAGAACCATTCCGCAATTGGTAAATGCTCAAAGGAAATTAAACAGTTTTTAGAGGAGGAAATCCAAGTTATCAATAATCATGTAAAAATGTCTAAATCATTAATAGAGAAATGTGAATTAAAACAACTTGAGT
Source organism: Sminthopsis crassicaudata (assembly GCF_048593235.1). Classification (NCBI taxonomy): domain Eukaryota; kingdom Metazoa; phylum Chordata; class Mammalia; order Dasyuromorphia; family Dasyuridae; genus Sminthopsis; species Sminthopsis crassicaudata. Next base: position 253,141,669 of record NC_133622.1, read on the forward strand.
TATCCTCACACATCAGAGTGGCTACAGTGACAAAAATAGGCAAATTCTAGAGTGGACAGAGGAAAATATAGATAATGTGCTGTGGTGGCAGCGAGGTAGTGCAATGGAGGGAGTCTCAGAACCAGAGTCAGGAATACCTGAGTTAAAATTGAGTTAAAATTGAGCCTTAAGACACTTCCTAGCTGTGATGCCAGGTAGATCATTTTTAACACTGTTTGTTCTAATTTCCTCATCCGCGAAATGAGCTGGAGAAGGAAGTGGCCAACCACCCCAGCATCTCTGCCAAGAAAACCCCAATGGGGTCACCAAGAATCAAACATGAAAACAACTGAACAACAATAAAACGTGCTGTTGACTGGAGCTGTGAAATAGTCGAGCAATTCTGGAAAGCATTTTGTGCCTACTCTTCCACCCCCAAGGGCAGTGGCCCTTTGGGCTGAATCAAAGGAGATCAAAGGAAAAAAGAAAAGGATCCATGGATACAAAGTATTTTTATGATAGGGAAAAAATTGGCAACGCAGAGGGTGCCCATCAGTTGGGAATGGATAAGGAAGTCGTGGTATATGTGGTGATCTGACACTATTGTGCTCCAAGAAATGGCAAACAGGAGGTTTCAGAAAGAAATGGCAAGACTCGTAGATGAGCTGATGGTAAGTGAGGAGATCAGAACCAGGGCAACAAACTAAACAGAAACAGCAATATTGAAGCACTTGGCTACTTTGATCAAGATGGTGACGCTCTTCAACTGGAGAGAGAAAACTGATGAACCGAGGGCAGACTGAAGCCTATTTTCTCTGACTCTGTGTCCGTCTGTCAGGGCTAATGCAGGAATTTGGGTGTATTTTTCTTGCTTTCACAATGGATGCAGGAGGAGGAGGGGAGGGAGAAATTTTGGAATTGAAAATAAAATAAAATGGAATTTTTAAAAAGAAGATCTAGGTTCAAACCCATCCTCAGACACTTACTAGCAGTGTGACCATGGCAAGCCCCGCAGCCCATTTGCCTCAATTTCCTCAAGGAAGTCCCTGACTTAGGCACCTCCATTGTACCAAAGTCTTTTTCTTTTCTTTTCTTTTTTTACTTTTCAGTGTGAATTTTTATCAGGTTTCTCCCCTCCCCTTTCTGCCCTGGAACTCCCCTGGAAACAAGCTAAGAGAACTTTCTTTCAGGTTCTTGGAGACCATCAGCCTCAAGTGAATAGGGCCAGATAAAACTGACCAACCCAGTTTGCCCAACCCTGGGTCATTTGTATTTTTAAAAAGAGCCACCAAATCAGCCTATTGTGCCTCGTGTAGCTGACTTTAGGACACAGGGGCTGGGGCTATGTCCTGAGGTTTTGGAAAACAAATGCCTGGTGTTTAGGAGAATTTAGGATCCGGACTATCAGCCAAACAAACCTTAAGCCAACCCTATGGAGAATGGAACCCAAGAGTCTGGGGCATGTGCTTGGTTATATTTTAAAAGAGACTTGAAGCTTACAGAGGACCTTTTGAACCCTGAGAAGTCAGGAGTGGATTTCTACCATCCCTGTGTCTTACAGGTGGATCATCTCACCTCCCATCCCCATGTTTTACAGATAGGAGATGACTTGCTCAGGGTCACACAGCCAGAAAGTGTTCCCTTTCAGAGCCACTGTTCAGGTGGCCTGGGATAGAAAGCAAAGGACAAAAATTCATCCAGAATCCATACAAAGGACACCTTTCCTAAAGACCTCCCAGCACTGCCAGGCTTCATTTACACTGTTCCCTTTTTTCACAGCGTCCTCTTCTCCTACTGTCAACATCCCACCCATTCATCCAAGACCAAACTCCTCCTCCTCCTCTTCTTCCACCTTCTCTTCCCTTTTCCCTTCCTCCTCTCCCCATCATACTTGGTTTCCCCCTTTTACTGAGATAATTTGAGCTCCCTTTTCATACCGCTCAACAAAGGTTGTTCACTCACTGCACCATCTACATTATTTTTAGCTCGATTGTAAGGTCTTTAAAAAGTCACCTCATGTCTTATATGTTTTCATTCTCCATGATATTTAACACACAGTAAACATTTACTAAATATCTGCTGACTGAAAAATAGGAGAGTAAGCCTCCAAAACTCAAATTATTTTAATGGCAACAGTCTGGATTGACATGGCAGTTGCTTGGCTTAAACAAATTTAAAATAATGACTCACTTGTTGTGTGATGAGATTTAATTTAGCTGGTACTGGCAGAAATCTTCCAACTAAGGTAGTCAAAGGTTTAGGCACATCTGCAAGTCAAACATAATTTAAATTAATCTATAGCATATAAAAGGCATCTCCACCTGTCCAGTGAAGAATGAATCTAAGCATCCACTGCGGAAGCTATAACATAATGCTGATTTATCTAAACCCATCTTAATCCTATTATACTTTCTCTGCTTGCAAAACTTTCTGAGGCAACAGGTTTCTGAGCAGCTTCTCCATGAGGTGCCCCTGTTTCCTGGATTGCACAGCTCCTTCCTCTTCTCCCTTCCCTTCTCCAGTCCCAGTTTCTCCCATCTCTTGCACTGAGTCATCGTTGGATCCCAAGGCTCATTAAATGGGGTGTGCACCCTAATGACCTAGACTGTATAATCACATGCCCAACAAAACCATCTCCTAGCTTCTTCCTTTGGACTCCAGGGGACGAATGCTGGTGAGGTCCTTCCCAAGCACAGATTGCCTCATTACCCTCCCATACTGGGCTGTGGACTGAAGCAGGAAGCCCAGGGAGATGACAAGGAGGTGACTGGCCTTCTGTCAGCATCCCTACATGTTCTGACAATGTACGAGATGCTGCCATTCTCGGTGGGGAGGAGGGATGGAGATGTTGAGCTAGTCTGTAGTCTAAACTAGACAGACATTCAAACTTAAAAAGTTTACACGCAAACAGACAAGACAGATGTGTAAACTTCAGTTAAAACCAAGGGGAGGGAAGGGGAGAGAGTCTGCCTCAGAAAGTGTTCCATTTCCTAACTAGATTCCCAACAAGAGGAATCCAATGCTTTTAACCCCAAAGTTGTGCTGGATTTTATCTTGTTATCAGAAAACTCAGTTAGTTTCTCCTAAAACTTTGGGTTATTATCACAAACAATACAAGTAGGCTGCTGTCAATTATCCGTGTGCTGGTAAAACTGGGAAGGGCCTATTATGAGATAGCTGGGGGAGGCAGAATTTTATAAACAGCTTTAATAAATAGATAATATAGAATCAAGAATAACATTTCATAACAGAGTCAACTTTCAGTGGTCTCATTCACATTCTAATTATCTTTTCCCAAACTGAAGGGGTTAGACAAATTTATAAAAATTCTATTTGCTAATTTAATTTCCACAAGTCTTCCAGCACACAATTAAGACTAGACAGAGCGCCAGCTACCTGCATCCAACAGGTGTATGTCATGGGTGTGGGCTCATGTAGGCCAATGGAAGCTTTTTTGTTCTTGGCATCAGTAACGGATGCTTCCTGAATCTCCCACAGGAACCAGCACTCCCCCACCACCATCTCATCACGGTTCTCTCCTTCCCAATAGTCAAACACATTTACTCACCCAAAAGTACATAAATAAGACAAACAAGACACTATTTCTTCATTGGCTTTGTACCTGGCTGCAGGTAATTATTTTGTTCTTGATACTGAGGAACCAAGTGGACGGCTTTGAGCTCTCTTGTGCCTGAATTGTTTATGCAGAGCATTTGGGTGCCCCCTTTCAATTGACATATTACCTAAAATGAAAAAAAAATCATACCACATGTTAAAAGGGTAATTACAATGAGATGGATACAGAGTTTGCAGAAAGTCTTACACCTCTGAGAATTTAGGAGAAAACTTAATGTTCTTAATAGAGCCCACTCCCTGTTTCTACCTGTGTAATCTGCTCTCCCACCAAAATCTCACCATCCCTGGGTTTTCTCCTGCCAGGTTTTCTGGAAACCTGTGGATAGCTGGGTTCTCTCAAGGGGTGAAAAAAGAAGATTAGATATCACTGCAATGAGTAACCAGGTGGCTCCACAGGGATTAACACCCTTCTTGGAGGCAGAACGACTCATCTTCCTGAGCTCAAATCCAATCCGAGACATTTCCTAGCTGCATGGCTCTGGACAACAAGTCTCTTAACTCTGTTTGCCTCAGTTTCCTCATTTGTAATATGGATTGGGGAAAGAAATGGCAAACCACTCCCCTATCTGGGCCAAGAAATCCCAAAGGTAGCGAAGAGGAAGCAGACACAACTGGATTCAGTGCAATGTCATTCTTGTAACCCAGAGAAGAAGGTGTAATTGTGAATCCTTTGGTAAGCCAACCCATTAAACCTTGGGGGGGGGCCCAAATGGCTCTGCATCCAGTGGAGGAGCTCTTGGGGGGCCGTGGAGCCCAGGCCTCTGGGTCTCTTTAGTTCCCTGCTCTTAGCACTCAAAGAAGAATGTTGGCCACATCTCCCTCCAATGATCTAAAGTTCTTTCCTGTACTCTCCCAGCCCTGAGGTCATCTTGCTGTCACACACACACACTGGTGCGTCTCTGCAGCCATTTGGTTCATCTTCCAGAATGTGTAACTTAAAACTGAACATTTTATGACTTGAGTCAAGCTGGAGCAGAAGGTAAAGACCTGGAGCCCAATCTCTGCTCAAGGCCTCAGCAGGGCCTCCAGTGGGGCTGGCTCTCGGGGATACAGAAGGAAGAAAATCCCCATCTCTGCCCTCCAGGGATTTCTAATTTAATTGGCAAGAATAAAAGAAAGCCCCCTCCCCCAGCCATAGCGCATCTGTAGAACCCAGGCTGGGGTCCAGCCCTGCCCACTGCATGTAAGGGGCTAAGTGCTGCAGTCACATTGGGATGGGGCTAAACGAAAATTTAAATTTGGATTCTGATGCGCCCTCCCTACTGCCCATACAATGCCTGGAAGGGAGGATTCAGGCTGGGGCTCTTTCTACAAAACAATTTTAGGACCACATACAATAAAACTTCTCTCCTCTCCCTTCTAGACAATCTCAAGTTACCTGGGATGTTCTCAGCTTATGTGGACCAGATGGCGTGGCTGGGATCCTAGGAAGCCTCTGTTCCAGCCTCAGCAGCCCAAAAAGGGACTCTAGGCAACCTGTGAAGTGCTGGGAGAGGCTCTGTGTAGCTCAGTTAAGCCCAGTAATTCCTTAGTTTGCCTTAGTGGGCTTTAGATCCTGTCTCCTGCTGAGAACCAAGGGTTGCCGCCTTCACAGTAAGGTGGTACGATGGCAGAGGATGAATGTAGAACAGGACAGGTGGTGTTTGCCTTGGATCAGTGTACATCCCAGGGGATTTCCCCGGGCTCCTCCTTTCCTTGGCTCCCTCATTCTGCCCATGGGGTTGAAGGACCAGTACAGAGGTTTTTGGTTTCCACCCTAGCTCTGATGACAAGTTATATCATAGCTACCCGGCTCAGCTCAGAAAATGCTCCCAAGATCGTTCCTGTCCCCATCTCACTGCCCCTGGGCCAGACTCATGATTCTAGCCCTGTTCACTTTTGGCTACGTACACGTCCAGGACCTGACAGCCATTAATGGTCCAGAATCCCATTTAACCCATCTCCATGGAGATCTGTAAGTCCAACCCAAACACTCTACTTAATAAAAACTGAGGGTTTTTATCAAGCCCTGACATTTTTAGGGCCAAGGAAGAATGCCAGCCACACCAGAGAGCAGAATCCTGGGAAAGAGGCAGTTAGCAATTTGTCAATGATTTAGTGAATGATTACACGACTTAGAATTCAGGAGCCTTTAACAATGTCCCTCTCCTGGACTCTTTCAGGCATTTCTTACCATCGGGTTAGACTCTTTCTTATGTGAACAGCTAGAATTTTCCATTGGTTCTTGTGATGGGGGGAACTTGCAGCAGCCCTCCTGGGCATGGGTATTCTGAAAAACAGCCTCCTCCTGGTTGTTAGCAGTAATGGTACCAACCGCTTCCCTTATCTCCACCTGCGAAAAACAAAAGCATTTCAGAACCTGAGTTTTGAGCTCTCAGAAAGAATACACACTGATTGTAAGGGTCAATGTTGAAAAACTGCCCATGCATATGTTCTGTCGATGAAAAGCTATAATAATAATAAAAGATTAAGCCAACTCGGTCCTCAAGCTGAATTTAGTGACCGTCTTCTCTCTCTGGGAGTTTCAAATCCACGCCTTACTTTCCTGGCTGAGGTGGAAGACCTGAGTTGTCTCATGTCATTGATAGCATGGAGAGACCTGTAAGGTCATAAGAGTCCATGGGACATTGGGACCCCCGATCAGTGGGATGAAGCTCCTTAGTTTCCCCCTCTTTCCGGTCAGACTGGTGGAACCTGTTTCCATCTCACATGTTGAAGCTGCATGGAATGGACCCCTCCCCTACTCCCTAAGGTTTACTTGAGGGCTCTAGTTGGGTTCATAATCATTGTTTTAATCCAATAATATGTACAGCACCTTACTAACAAAAAGAAAGAGGCCGTGTGGTCCAATGAACAGAGTACTAGGCTTGTGGCTAGGTTACATTACCAAGAAAAGCACTTTTGCTTTCCCCCTTAACTAAACTGTGGACCAGCTGAGGGAAGGAGTTTATTCTTAAGCTCACTACATTCAGTAAAAACCAACAAATATTCCTTAAGACCACATCACCCAGCCTGAACAGCAGCATGTGCCAAGGATCGTGCTAAGTGCTGGATATTCAAACAGCAGAGTCCCCGTTCTCCAGGAGCTGGCATTCTAAGCCAGGAGTTCTTTCCCTCCATTGTATCGTGGTCCCCCTTTTGGCAGCTGGACAAAGCCTATGGACCCACCTCAGAATCATGGTTTTTAAACACCTCCAAAAGATCAATCACATGGAAACCGTGATCAAGAAAATTGTTTTTAAAAGTCCACAGACTCCAGGTTAAAAATCCTATAACTTGGAAAATCGTTCCATGGAGAGTAGAAATCAGAGAGGGGCCCTTGAAGTGATATTGAATAAATCTGTTCATTGACTATTTATGGATGGTTGTATCCACAGCAAAAGTTTGGAAAGCTCCTTCAATTAAAGCAACAATTCATATCGGTTGTTAGGAGAGGAGGGGCAGAGGCACTGCTGCCCCCTTCAATAGGTCAGATATCTATCAAATAAAGGCTGCCTCAAATTCTCTCGTGCAATAAAAATGTCATCACTTAGAGAAGTTATTGTTTGTTTTCATTTCTGAAAAGAACCATGATATCAAGGAGATGATACCGTGTCATACACGCGAATTAAGATTAAGTGAGGGTGGGCTGGGAAAGGTCACCGGCTTTTCTTTCTCTTCCAGACCCTCTAGGTCCAGGGGCAAAAGTATATTCAGGATGACTGGAGGTAGTCATAGATGCAATGAGATACCCCTTGGCCTTTTTTAAGCTAAAGTTTTTAAACAGTTTTCAGATTGACAGAGGCAGCACCCAATCAGAGATTAAGGCTAGGTAAGAAAAGAGGCAAAGAATGGTCTCTTTTACCAGGTCACCCCCCCAAAAATTATCAATCTAGGGAGACCCTGAGGGTCTCAGGTTGAAGCAGAAACAATTGCTATTTCCAATTACTCTAAACCAATAAGGGCCCCAAAAATGACAAATTGGGGTTTGGCCTGAGGCCTTTTGTTGGCCAATTAATGAAAATCAGAATGATTTATGTTTAAGGCATGGTTCTTAAAGAGATCTTGACCATAAGCTCAAAGGTATCTTGGGAGGTTTCAGCAATAAAAAAAATAATAATAATATTCCTTAGGGTAGAGCACCTGAAGTTAAGGTTACCACTCTATGTGGGCAGAAGGAAGGAAGGATAGAATAAAGAGGGGAAAAAGGAAAAAAAGGAAGGGAAGAAAGAAAAGAAGAAAGAAAGAAAAGAAGGAAAGAAGGAAGGAAGATGAAGACCTGTGTTGTTCAAATGAGTTTCCAGTGGGGACTTACAGAAGTCATTTACTCTTGGAATCCACATGTCCAAATTAAAATTGGCTATTAATGAGGTGAGTGGACTCCAGCAAGACTATTTCTGGCAGCATTTTCAGTATCTGAGTGGGTCCCGATGAGGAGCAAGCTGATTTTGTCGAATTATCTTGTACTGACAGAATTATCATGTAAGGACAGAGCTATCAGTACTGATGTCCACTGTTACCTCTACAATCTGGAGGCTAAGCTATAGAGTCAACTTCCAAAGTTATCTCATATAAACAGGACAGCCAGGACCACCAGTTGTTTTACTAGGGCACACAATTAGCATATTTAGAACACCTTGCTCTGAATCCTTTCCCACTAGAGGTCTCATCTCTCCCCTTGTTGATTTTGAGGTCCTTAGGAACTTTGCCCACTTGCTAAGCTTTGTAATCAAGCTTTGTCCCTTGATCTGGAGATGTCTGAGCCTGTGAATTCATTCCAGATGACTCCCCACCTTTGTGACTTGTACCACACCAGGACTTGTTGGACCTCATTTTTGGTGTTCCATGTGACGCTTGAACTCATGACCTTCAGAGGCAGAGAGCAAATACTTAAATTTATAATCAAAGGAGCATATTAATCACAGATCTCTCTAGACAGAGACAGGAGCACAGAAGGGACAAATGGATAGGACAAATAGCTCCCTCTGAGGTACAGATGATCCTAGATTCTCAAACACTCTGCCAACAGAGAGCAAGTGTTAAGGTGGTATGATAAGAGAATTTTTGCTTTTGCTTTATGACTATCATTTCCTTAAAATAAACCAGTTACATGACAAGCTGGAACATGCGGAGATTGACATTAAATTTCAGCTCCAGTGATTGGCTGGTTAGGGATGAGAACTTCTGGCTCAACTTTATTCTTTATCTTTAGTATTTACTTAAGATAAGCATGTCAAGTAACCAAGTCTAGCTCCAAGGTGAATGTTTTCAGCTTTATCCCCAGTTTTTTTTTTTTTTTTTTTGGTTTTATTAATTTTTTTACCTGATGCACTTTTTCTTTTCTTTCTTTTTTTTTTTTTTTTTTTTGATTTATAAATCTTTACCTTTTCTTTCTCTGTAAAATTCCATTGTATCCATACTGCCTTGTAACTAGAACCTCAATAAGGTGGCCAAGATAGCTCCTGGACCCGTTCCTGGGCACTATCTGTGCTCCATTGTGGCTCTTGTTCAGTCATTTTAGTCAAGCCTGACTTTTCATGACCCCTTGGGTCTCGTGTCTTGGCAAAGACACTGCAGTGATTAGCTATTTCCTCCTCCATCTCATTTTACAGATGAGAAAACTGAGGCAAACAGGATTAAGTGTCTTGCCCAGGGTCACACAGCTAGAGGTTTCAGATTTGAATCTAGGAAGATGAGTCTTCCCGACTCCAAAATTAGTGTTTTTTCCATAGTGGTGCCACCTAGCTGCCTATTTGTGCTCCAGGCATAAAATAAATTAGCTGGTAAATCTTCATGACGCCAAGTTATCGAAGTCTAGCCTCCCCAAAGTTCGGCAGAATGGCCACAGATGCTCCTCCTGAAGCTCTGGAGTGCCAAGGGGTCAGGGTAAGCCTGGGTAGAGCAAAGCTCAGAAGCAAGACAGGTTCATGCTACCATCGGAGCTGGCAGCTTCAAGCTTAACTCCAATCATTTCCTGGGACGCTTAGTCTGCTTAATTGTAGCAGGAACCCAAGTAAAAAACAAACAAACAAAAACAAACAATAACAACAAGAAAAAAAAAAACTAGCCCTTTGATGAAGATATTAAAGTATCCACAGCAATGATAAGTTATAAAATTTATTAACTAGGATTTCATATTTATTTCTTGTAAAAAGATCATCATTTGCTAATTCAAGCAATGGGAGATGAGATTATACACTGAGATTGAGTCTCTGATTGAAGTTACAAGACAAATAAAATTCAAATTGGGCACTTAGAAAGGAAAGCAAAGACCACTGAGACAATTTTGCATTGTTAAGAAAAAGCCATGCCAGACTAAACTCATTTCCTTATTTTGATATGGTGACTTGCCTAGTAGGTTAAGAGAATGCTGTAGACAATAACCAAATTAAATTCAAGTCAACAAACATGCATTACGCAGCTATTTGTTTAGCATTTTGTTCAAGACGTGGTATTTAGGTTTCAACGGGCATCTGACAAGAGCCCCTTGTAATGGAAATCCTCATGAGCAACATGGGGAAACGGGCTGGCAGAGTAAGCTGTTCCAGACAACACTGATTAACAATGATAGCAACCCAGATCCCGGTGAGCTGGGGCTGGGCTCCGGGCTTGGTCCTGGCCTAAGCCACATTTTTATCAATGAGGTGGAAATCGGCTTATCAAATCTGTGAGGAGAGCAACACAGGTGATGAGGATGTTGGGTGAACCACAGAATCGAGATCCACCAAGTTCATTACAGGTTGGAGCAATGGGGCAAATGCAGCAAAATGCTCAGTCCTGGCAATAACTTGTCAATCCTGCCTTTGTTGGCTCAGACTTGGCTCTTCTGTCAACAGCCTTTTCCTTGAGCATAGATGTACACTCTGTCCTTCCCGTTCATCCCCTGAGATCTTCAGGTGCTCCACGAGTAGACGCAGCCTGTCCTTTCTTGCTTATTCTCTGAGATCTTGAACCTCCAAGGAGTAGACAGAGCCTGTCCTTTCCTGCTTATTTTCTGAGATCTTGAACCTCCAAGTGATAATGACAAAGGTGTGAAGATCTTTGAGATCTTGAACCTCCAAGGAGTAGATACAGCCTGTCCTTTCTTGCTTCTGAGATCTTGAACCTCCAAGGAGTAGACACAGCCTGTCCTTTCCTGCTTATTTTCTGAGATCTTGAACCTCCAAGTGATAATGACAAAGCTGTGAAGATCTTTGAGATCTTGAACCTCCAAGGAGTAGATACAGCCTGTCCTTTCTTGCTTCTGAGATCTTGAACCTCCAAGGAGTAGATACAGCCTGTCCTTTCCTGCTTATTCTCTGAGATCTTGAACCTTCAAGGAGTAGACACAGCCTGTCCTTTCTTGCTTCTGAGATCTTGAACCTCCAAGGAGTAGATACAAACTGTCCTTTCCTGCTCATCCTCCGAGATCTCCAAGTTAGCAGATGGCTAGCAGGAAGCTTTATCTCTGGGTCTGTGGCTCCTTTTCCATTGGCGTTTGATCCTCTAGCTTTAAATCATTCACTAGTTCTTGGCCGACAGGGCACTGGGTTCTATGACCGGCCCACCACCTTTTTAGGTCACATGCACCTTTGTCATCATCACTGGAAATACGCCCAGTCTCTTCACACCCATCATGCACCTTCCCTTGCTGATGATCCTTTCTTCCAAGAGTTTCAGCCAGGTGTCAGCCATTGGTGAGAATACTGATGCGTAAAAAAAGATGGACTCGCCAAACTGTTTTTAAAATGGCCAGGAACTGGACATTGATGTCTATGAGCTGGGGAATGGCTGAATGAGTTATAGTATATGAATGTAATAGATTTTTGTTCTATAGGAAATGGAGGATTTCAGAAAAGCCTGCAGAGACTTACCAGAAGTGATGCTGAAGGAAGAGAACAGAACCAGGAAGACAACGTACACAGTTAACAGCAAGATTATGTGATGATCAACTGGGATGGATCTGGTGCTTCTCAACAATCAGGGGATTCAAAGTCATTCCAATAGACTTGGGATGGAAAATGCCATCTGCATTCAGAGAGAGAACTAGAGAAGACTGTCGATCAAAGCATAGTATTTTCACTTTGTTCTTTTTTCTCATGTTTTTTCCCCTTTTGATCTGATTTTTCTTACACAGCATGGTGAATATGAAAACATGTTTAGAAGAACTGCACATGTTAAATCATGTTTAGAAGACCTGCATATGTTAAATCTATTATTGGATTGCTTGCTGGGGGAGAGGAGAAAAATTTGCAAAGATTTTACAAAGGTGAATCTTGCAAACTATTTTTGCATGTGTTTGGAAAAATAAAATACTATGAAAATATATGTAAAGAAAAATGAAATACTATTAAAAATTTTTATAAGATATGGACTTTTGGGTAGGTGTAAAGTTCTTGAATTGTGAGGGTCCGGTCGCCTGCTCAATTATAATCCTTCTCTGGGAGGAGATCTGTAAAATCTTTTCCTCTGTGCGCAGGTTTCTTGGGGGCTCTGAATCTCCTCCAACTCTTGTCCTTCCCCAAACCAGACTGGTCTCCTTTCAGCCTGCCTGGTGCCAAAACTCTTTCCCAGAGTCGATTCTCTCAGACCCAATGCTGCCCTTCTTTTATCCTCCCAGAGAATAGACAGGTGAGAAGTCAACAGGGCATGGGGAAATACTTCCACCAATGAACTTGCTCCTCTTAGAATTCCTAAGGTGTAAACTCCCTTTAAAGGCCCAAACCAAAGGTCTGAGCCAGAGAACTGAGTTCTCACCTTGTCACCGTCCAGACAACCCGAGTTCTCACCTTGTAATTTTCCAGACAACCCGAGTTCTCACCTGGTAATCCTAACAGGTAGGCAGTCCCAAACCTTGGGATTCAGGTACTGCTTAATGACTTTTTTCTTAGTTTCTTCCTTTTTTCCTCCCTCTCCCCCTCTCTTCCTTCTTCCCTTTCCAATCTTCAGGATTAAGCTCACCATTTGTCCAGCTCCAGGGACTCTCTACCCTTTTGTGCTAATTCAATGTGCTGTTCATCCAACTGTGTGCTGCAACCAGGGTGATATTTGATTTTTCAATTTCCTATTTTCTATGTGGATCTTTCATCTCCTGAGTGACCTTGGGTCTCCGAGATAATGCCCTGAATTATTCTGTGAAGAATGCAATCATTGCCATGTCCAAGGCAAAGAGATGAGATTAGGAGATCTCATCTACAGAGCTTTGACATTTCGTGAGGATTCACCTCCATGATATTGGGCAATGCCCTTGGAATCCATTTCCCTGTGTTACACTTTATATAAATAATCAATGATCAGTGAACCAAGTTATCTGTGATTGTATCTGAGCTTTCTGGGGCTCTGTGTGGCTCTCCCAAAGCAGATGGTGCTTTAAAACCCAACAAAGACTAAGCTGCAGCATCTTGAGTGCTACGGAAGTGCCTCTCAGGTGCTACAGAAGGGAGGTTCATGGTATGGAAGGTATTCTAAGAAAAACCCTGAAGACCACAAGACAATACAAATCACCAAACTGACCCGACAGTCAAACACTCAAAGGGAACTGAGGGCCAGTGTCGCAAATAGGAGCGGGAGGAGTTGGCTCCTCGCTGGACCACATCCCATTCTCAACGCTTTACCCCGGGAGGGATGCTGGCAGCCTGGAGAATTTTACTGGATGGTAGCCCACACCACGAGGCTGCCCAAGGGGGACAAGAGTCCTGGGTCATAAGCTCTTCTAGGCCTAAAAACCCCAAGGAGAATAAAAGTGACGTCAGCCAAAGTCGATCCGTCCCAGAGCAGAAATGCCCCCTTTTCCAGCTTGGGGCATCTGGGGCTGAGGATCCTGGAGTCCTGAGCCCTTAAGGGAAGGTTTAGAAAGAGTCATGGATCTTTCCTAGCGCTCCCCAAAGCCAGGACTTATAGAAACAGCAGTATCTTTTTGTCCCCTACAAAATATTCCCAATAATGTTCTCTGGATCTTGGAGGATTTCTCATTTCAGCATCCGGCAGACGATGAATTCAATTAATCAAGGGGAAGACATTGAGAAAAAAGACCTTCCCGGTGGGGTGGGGTGTCCAATTAGCCCCTGAGGGCCAGGCTTGTGAGGGAACTCCGGAGAGGTCCCAGAAGAATGGGCGGAAGGATCCGCCCAGAGAGGCAGACCTGTCACCAAAGGAGAAGGGCGCTGCTTTCTCAGCTTGATTTGGAGGCAGAAACGAAACTGAAATGACAAAAATGGCTGAACTCGACTCTTAATGACTAGAGCTACTGGAACATTCACTGGACTTCCTCGGAGGAGAGCGGCTGGCTCATGGTGTCCCTGGGGATGCCATGTGAAAACCGGGGGATCATTCTTCACATCAGGCTTGGCCCTGGGCCCCAAGTCCCTCCTCCATCTGTAACTTCAATAAGACTTGCTCCGAAAACGTCCAGTGTCCGAATGTGGGCCGTCAAGGCGAGCAGAGGAAGACTATAAAGAATCCTTCTTAATGAGTTTGCTCATTTTCCTTTTTTTCCTTCCCACCCGAGGAACATGGGGGTGACCTTGGCCGCGTGACACGCTGCCTGGGTCTCGGTGGAGAATCTGGATGGAGGCAATAACTAGGACACACGAGCTCCCAGTTGCCTCAGATTCCCTTCTTTGTGGGAAGATGCTCCAAGTCCACGGTTCTCTCCCCTCCCCATCTCTTTTGTCCTGGATTCCTACGTCCCGGGGTAGGGCGGGGCTTTTAAAGTGTGAAACTGGGCGGAGACTTCTGGGACAGGCGGTTAACTACAGGCTCCCCCGGAATGTCCAGCCCTGGGCAGCTTCCCCTCCAAGCTCCGCCGGTGAAAGCGGACGCGCGACCTTGTTTTCACCTTAAGCCAAGAACACTTTTGTGGACAGAGCCCGGTAAATCCCATGCCTTTGTTTGGGGGAGTTGGAGCAGGGAGGCCCGGGTCGGGGAGCCGCGCGGAGGGAGGGATCCCAGCCCCAGGACACCCGGGAGGAGCCACCGCCGACTGGAGGCGCCCCATCAGGCTGTCGCCTGTCGGCCGGAGCTCCGGGGAGACAATGTTGCGCCTGCCTCCAGAGCTGGGACGAGAGAACGAAGGGCCCATCACACTAGTAATAGTTAATCACGCGAGTGAGCCACGAGAAGGCCCAACAAGCTCCTCGGCCCAGGACCGGCTCCCAGGGCCCCCTCCCTCCAGCCTCCAGCTGCGCTGGGAAGTGGCCGGTTCGAGGAGCCCAGGATCCATCCCCACAAACGCGGGGCTGGCGGGACGTTGCTCCTCCGGCGCCTCCTCGGACCGCGACCCGGCTTCGCGCCCCCCCGCCGGACGGCAGGGGGGGCTATCCTCCTCCCACGGGTGCCAGCACAGGCACAAAGAGCCGCGCTTGGGCGGATGATTCCCACGTCACTGACCAGCCCGCGGCTGCCCTGTGTCTCCCGCCCGCCCAGCGCTAAATCGCGCCCTGCGAGCGCCGAGAGCAGCGGGCGGCCCCCGCCCCCCGCCGCGCCCTCTGGACCTACGGTTTCGCCAGCCTCCCCCGGCCCCCAGAAGACCCGCGCCCGGCGGAGGGCGGCCCTTACTGGGATCACTCGGACGTTGTGGTGGGCCGCTCCTTCCCGCGCGGCCCAGGCTCCCAGGGGCAGCACGCTGGGGGGGTTCCTGTGCTGGGCCCGCAGGGACGACAGGAAGTGCACGTTGTAGGCGTGGGGCTGCAGCTGGGACGGGGAGGGCAGCATGGTCTCCTCCAGGGGGTTGAGCTCGGGCAGGCCGGAGTAGTCCTCCAGGATCTCGTCCTCGTTGCCGTCGTCCACCAGGCGCTCCACCTTGACCTTGCTGCCGCAGTCGGCGCCGAGCGCGGGGTTGAACGAGTGCAGCAGCGAGTCCCGGGGGTCGGCGGCGCCGAAGTACGAGTCCTTGAAGGAGTGGAAGTCCTCGTCATCGTCGTGCTTGCTGATCACGGCGCTCTTCAGGCTCATGTTCTCCGAGATGAACTGGCTGTCCGGGCTGAAGATCTCCGTGACGATTTCATCCTCGGTGCTCGAAATCCCGCCCAGCAGGGGCTGGTCCTCCAGGTCCACCGAGGAGATCTTGAACTGCTCCTCGCGGCAGTTTTCCTTTTCCAGAATCAGCTTCCTTCCCAGCAGCCCTTTCATCTGCAAAACAAGGAAGAGAGTCCTTCACAAGGGCCCGAGGCTCTCCCCAGGCCTCTCTCCAGGCCCCGCCGAGCGCTCAGATGTGGGGGCCCTGAGGCCGGAGCACTGGGGAGAGCTCCCGCTCCGCTCCGGGGTCTGTCCCTCCAGCCCGCCCTCTCCCCGAGGTCAGCGGAGGGAGCTGGTTCTAAGGCCCCTGTGACTGTAGGGTGGAAGTGTCCCGCCCAGCCCCAGGCCAGGAACCCAGCTCCCAGAGCCTCCCCCGGGAGGGGCTCACTTTCCCCACGTTGGGGGGCGGGGCTCCCTCATCTGGGAGCTCCACAGGCTCTGAGATGTATGGGGGAAGAAGCGCCCCCCAGAGGCCACGGCCCGCAGAGCAGGGCCCCTCTTTCAGGGGGGCCTTCCAACACGTGGGCCTGACGTTCCGGGGGAACCCAAAGGCTGGCCCAGGTCTGGGGGGGCCGGGAGCCACATCGGAACCCAGGCGCAGGCCCGAGGCCACGCCCTCTCCTCCCGGGGCCCGGGGTGACACCCTGTGACAGGCCCCGGGGCGAGCCCCGAGTGACCGGGAGCTGACGCCCTCCTCCTCCGTGGGCCCGAGACTCCCGCCCGTCCCCTCCCCCTCCCTTTGGCGAGAAGCTCCTCGGCGGGGGGGGGGGGGGAGGGGGGGGCCGGACACCTCGGGGTCATTTCCAGGCCGGGGCCTCTCCCCGGACCCCCGCGATCACGACGGGCAGACCTGGGGGGGATGAGGGCCTGGGGTTCATTCACGTCGGGCCCGCCCCGGGGAAGCGCCCCAGGGAAGCGCCGGCTCCCTCCGGCTTCCGCAGGGCTAATCCGGGTCCTCCCAGAGTGGAGCTTCCCTCCGCAAGCCCAGAGAGGGGAAACTGAGGCCGGGGGGAGAGCGGGGTACCCACCGCGGGGCCTGGGCTCCGGGCCAGCCGCCAAGAGCCGCCGAGGACGAAGGATCAGGACGGGGCGGGACGGAACGGGGACGGGGACGGGACGGGGACGAGGCGAGGGGAGCCGGGAACGACCGCGCCGCCGCTACCGCATGCCCGCCGCCAGTCCGGGAGCGAGCGCGGGAGTGAGCCCTACGCCGTGCACGCGCCCCTCCGCGCGCGCCTGCACCAACCGCCCAAGAGCGCGTGCCTGGAGAGAGGCGGGGCGACCGTTGGGGTGAGGGGGGGAGGGGACGGGAACCGTAGAGTGAGGAAAACGCGGGAGGCAGCCGCTCCACCCCTCTCACCCCATTGGCCCCCACCCTGGGGAAAGTGAGCCCCGCCCCCCACGTGGGGAAAGTGAGCCCCGCCCCCTAACATGGGAAAGTGAGCCCCGCCCCCCAACGTGGGGAAAGTGAGCCCCTCCCGGGGGAGGCTCTGGGAGCTGGGTTCCTGGCCTGGGGCTGGGCGGGACACTTCCACCCTACAGACCCTGACCTCGTGTCCGAGAAAGCACCTGCCGCGGGCGCCGACCAAGCCAGCGGGTTTTAGCCAGCTGCCCTCCCCCTCCCCCTCCGCCCCGGGGCTCAGTTTCCTTATCTGCCTAAGGCGGGAGTGGGACTGCTTGGGCTTTGATTTCAGTTAAACGGGACTAGGCCCCTTACAAAAATAGTAAAATTTCCATATAACAAACTCCTCAAAGACTGGTCAGAATTCTCCTTAGAAAACATTGAGCGGCCTCTATGGGCCCCAGGGCGCAGCATCTCACTGGAATGGCTGCCATCGCGAGGAGCAGGATCTGGAGCGGGATCCAATCCATTAAGCACCTACTATGTGCCAGGCACCCGGGACAAGGACAAAAGAGTAAAAAGCCTCT
The DNA here is from genome assembly GCF_048593235.1 of Sminthopsis crassicaudata. Classification (NCBI taxonomy): domain Eukaryota; kingdom Metazoa; phylum Chordata; class Mammalia; order Dasyuromorphia; family Dasyuridae; genus Sminthopsis; species Sminthopsis crassicaudata. The sequence continues at coordinate 253,159,186 of NC_133622.1, forward strand.
GGGTCCCCAGAGCCGCCAGTCCCAGGGTGAAGGGGCTGCTTCTAGAGCTGAGAGTCTGCTTCTCTGGGGAAGGGTCTAGGAGTTAGGGGTTCAGAGGCAGAGGAGAGAAAAATGAACCCCCGGGCAGCCCGGAACAGCCTCTTAGAGACGGGTGTCAATGGCCCTTGTGAGGAACTGCAGTAAGACTCATTTGTCTGGCCGGGGAGAGCAGAGACCAGCGGTGCCGGGTCTTGAAGGGCCTTAGGTGTTTGGGGGAGGGGGTGACTGGGCTTGAGGAGGATGGAGCGGAGGGGATGGTCTTGGGGCGGGGAGACCCCCAGGAGGCTGTGGCCATGGGTCAGGTGGGAGGCGTGAAGGCCGAGTGCTTGAAAAGAAGGGGACACCTTTGAGGGGCAATCCACAGGATTTGGAAACTGATTGGTGGCTGGGTGGCCCGGTGGGAGAGAGAAAGGAGGCGCAGGACAGGGGACTGAAGTCAGGGAGCAGAGCCAGAAAGGCTGCCAGGAGCTCCGGGAGGAGAGATGAGAAAAAGACGTCCAGAGATGGGCAATTACGAGGAGAGAAGAGGCGAGAAAAGCAGGTGTCCAGCACATAACTCTTACAAGAAAGGGACATCCAAGGAGGCTTAATGAGCGCCCGGGTGTCAGAGCTGGGATTTGAACTCGGCTCCTCGGGCTCCAGAACGCAGACCTCTCTCCCAGTACCACAGGAAGCCTTGCACACCAAGGCTCCCATCTACCTTTCTAGAATGTCATTCCCCTTCATGCACAAAACCGGCCTCGTAGTTGTTCCTTCAATTTAACAACCCGCGTCCCACCCTTCCTTTGCACAGACTATTCCATACCAGCCTCAAAGCGCTCCCTCAGCCCCTCCAATTCAGAACCCCCAGCCTCCTGGAAGAGTCTCCTTGTTCCATTATCCCGGTTTCCCACAACAGCACCTGGTTCCCAGCAGGTATTTAATAACAGCTACAAAGTTGACTGCACACTTGGATGAAGTGTGGAACCACTCCCTCCTCTCTTACTCAACTTCACTCATCCCTGCATTCTATTCCCATCCACCCACCAGTAGAATATAAATCCCTTGTGATGAATATGAAAAATTCAGAGAAACGTGAAATTTGTGTGAACTGAGGCAGAGAAACAGCGCCCAAAGGCGCACATTTTCTCTCAAGGATGCTCTCGTGTGTGTTGCTGTTGAGCCACTTCAGTCATGTCTGACTTATTTGAGGTTTTCTTGGTAAAGAGACTGAAGTGATTTTTCATTTCCTTCAGCTCATTTACACAACTGGATGTGGAATTGTGGGACATACACAAGTCCTGTGCCCCTGGTTCTGTTCTCCTTTTGAATTAGTTCCTGTAACTCCTCTCATGGTTTTTTTTCTGAAGTAAGTCTTTGTCATTTCAAATGGGCTGCAATTTTCCATTATACACGAGATATGGTAGACAACACAATGGATTGGGAGCCAAATTTCGGAGCTAGGTGGAAGTGAAAGAGTGACGGGTGTGGAGTCAGGAGGACTGAATTCAAATTCACCCTGGGACACATATTGTATGACCCCGGGTAAGTGACTGAATTTGTCTCAGTTTCCTCATGTGTAAAATGAGCTAGAGAAGGAAATCTCTCCTCTAAGCTAATACAGATTTAAGTATTATTTAATATGGACTGGTCAGTGTCAATAGAAATAGTGCAGGATTTCTGCAGGGGTTCTTGCAGGGGTCTGATTTAATGGCCCACTAGCTACCTGAAGTAGAGGCTTTCTCTCTCTCTCTCTTGTGTGTGTGTGTGTGTGTTTTTCCAGACACTAAACCCAATCCTTTTAGTTTTACTTAAAAAAAAAGAAATTTCCTCTCTAGATTCTTTACCAAGAAAACTGCAAATGGGATCACAAAGAATTAAAACTGAAATGAATGATCAACAACAAATTTGGAGCCAAAGGTTCTGGGTTCAAATTCTTGCTCTTTGACTTCATCTGTGTGATCTTGGTCAATAATGTTCATTTCTAGTCCCCTGGGCCAAAGACCTTTTTCAGAATCCTTTTCCCTGCTTCAGTTTCGGTTCTTGTTACATTCTGAGCATGGTGGAATATTGCTGGGAAGTCTGAGCTTGGAACCCATGGATGATGTCGTATTTATAAATTCCATATAATCAATATGCAAAACAGAACCACTGAAGACTGAGGTTAATTTCTTTATTAATGAGAGCCTACATTCATGTAGCGTTTCCAAGATTTACATCCCAAAGAGCATATTCTATTTACATGCAATGGACATTCCAAGAAAACATGAAGACGAACCCTATCTCCATTAAGATTCCGCATTTCTTCTAAATAAAAAATTAAATACATAACACTCTTACTGCCCTTTCAACATGTACAGAAAAAACTGACTTTCTGTGCCAATTACATTTACAACCTTTTAAAGAATGTAAAATTGCATTGATAACTGCTCTGATTAACTACAATTACATTGGAAACATTTAAAACCTGAGTCAAGCCCAAACACTATCTTTAATAATAAAATCTCTCCTATGAGCTAATACAGATTTAAGTGTTATTTTAATACAGATTGGTCAGTGGTCAATAGAAATAGTGCATGATTTCTGTAGCCCAGAATGAATGAATGGCTGGCGGTTGTTGCAGAGTTCTGAGTTAACAGACCATTGGCTGCCTCCAGTAGAGGCGCTCTCTCTTTCTCTGTCTCTTTTTTTGTTTCTTTGTTTTTCTCAGACACTAAACCCAATCCTTTTATTTTTACTTTAAAAAGGAACATTTTCTTTGGCCCATTTGATGGGATGCCAGTAGTACAATATATACATATGCAAAATCGGCCTTCCACGGGAGGTCAACTCCAGCAGGTGAGGAGACGCCAAGTGAAATACACCATTGGAAGAAAAAACACACGCTCAGTCGAGCCCCGTGGCAGTGGTCATTAAGTCCTGTGATCCTTTAACTCTGGTATTAAAACAGGATTCAGTGCTTTTAAACAAGAATCCTTCCTCAAGACGTCAGCTCTATCCCAGCACTCCCAAAGGCTCTTTAGAGACCGTGGTCATCCAGAACCCTTGGACTATCTTCCTTTGGGAATGAGAGGGATTGCGGTTTTTTGTTTGATTTCATTGTGATTTCTCTCATCACGGTTTCAAAACCTTGGGGTCTGAGAAGGCTCTACTCTGGATCATTTGGGATACTTTTACTCTGCTTTTTCTCCCTCTCTCCCCATCGTACTCTCCCTTTCATCAACCAGCATAGAGTCTGTGTCACATTTGCTGCTGGAGAGTAGCATCCCACTGGTAACAACAGATGGTCATTCTGCTACTCTAGCCATTGCCAGCTCCCAATTTTGGGAGGAGGGGATACCAAATAGGGAAATCTAATTGTTGTGGGCTCTTTTTCCTCTCCCAAAGAAGTCACACTCTTTGTGGGAGGTGAAAACCAGACACATATGCCTGTCTATAAAAGGAGTTCATACTCTACTAGAACTGAATTCAAGTGGGAAAAAAAGATAAGTTAATGGAATTTGGAATCCCATAATTTAGTAATAAACTTTAGAGTTATAATACAATCTGTGTAAGACTTTTCTCGTGTTTAGGGCCTTCTACTTTTAAGGCACTGGGGTTATAAAAAACACTCAGGGTTTATTCTCATTTCAATAAAACTAGAGATGAAACAAATACAGGGGGCTGTTATTCTCTTAGGTGGTATAAATAACCAAGTTATCCAATCATAGCAAAAGATTGCTCCAAAGAACTGCCCCATTCTTGGTTAGTATAAGACATGTCCATTGGTTACACTTCCAATTTAAACCATTTTAAAAATATATAATGTATATATAACTGTTCTGATAACAGGAGCTAAATGTCAGTACCAGATATACAGTCACAATTGAGGAAATGTGATATTTCTGCTCCCAACATATATATTACACCAAAATTCTTCTACTTACATTAATTTGAAGATACTTCAGTCCCTTCATTTATTAAATTTAAGTAAGACAAAGACTTTATGGGAAAAATCAAGCATTCACATAATTAGGACATACCTAGAAGTAGCAAAATTACACTTCTTCATATACTCTGCCCTCCCTCTCTCTTTTTCACTCTCTCTCTCTCTCTCCCTATATATATATATATATACATATATATTATATATTATATATATATATGTATATATATAATATATATGTATATATGTATATATACATATATATATTAAACAAACAAAAAACCCCTAAGGACAAAATCCTCTCTGGAAAAGAGCAACTTCTGACCCTTGACTACAAAAGGGAATGCAATGTTTAGTCTTATTTGGTTTCTTAGAATAGTTCCGTTTCCTCCACGACGGGCGTAACTGGAATTACTTTTTGGCGTTGGAATGGAGTTGGAACAAGGTGATGATGTCGATCATGGCTTGCTTCAGGTGAGCTCCAAACCGATGAGAATCCTTTAATGTTAATGGAGAACAAAACAAAAGATGAAAGTTTGCCACATCAAACGGTCTCGCAGAAGCTACATCGTTCTCAAGTCTCTTGAACTAGATCTCAGTCCCTCCTTTAGCTCAGAAAATCAAGTGGTCAGTGAAATGACAGCTTAGAGGTAGGCAGTCAGCTAGTTGATCCTTTTCCTTCCTCCCCACAATGCAAGGCGCCCTCTTCATTCATTAGAAAATTCTAAAAGAAATACCCTTGCAAGGCTCCATCAAAAATGAGTCCTTTCCCACGTTTCGACTTCCATCCCAACCATGGCAGGAGCGGCTGACACCCCTGAGGCTGCCCACACTGGGCTGGGTCTCTCCCTTTTTTCAGCCTGTTTTCCGGAACTTGGGGAAGTGTTTATCTCAGCTAGCTTATCAGCTATGAAGAGCTTTTGTTGGTGGTCTTTGGGACCCTGAAATCATTTTTTTGGGCTCTTTATGGGATGGATTGGAGCCACATCCATATTGTCGGGGAGGGAAGGACCCTCCCAGGTTCTCCTGGGAGAACAGTAAAGGAAGGTGTGTGTATGGAGGGTCTCACCACAACAGAAAATGAGTTCATGGAAATTGTGGTCCTCTCACCTGGTGGGGCTCCTGTAGGATCCTACCACCGAGGGCTGCTAGGGAGGAGGACACCAGGGCAGCAAGGGAAAACTGAAACTTGAGGAGTGTGGGTGGTTCGCCAACGGCCACACTGCACAGCACACTGCTTTATCAATATTTGCTCAACTAGCCTGAACGGTGCCCCACTAAGAGCAGACAAGGAGCTGGGCTTTGCAGGAGAAGGAAAAAGAGGTCGTCGGTCAGTCTGGGTTACCTTGGCACGTCTCAGCCTCTGCCGCAAAAGCAGCTCTTTTCAACCCCTACAACTGTCCAACACCATCTCCTCAAAAAGTTTTGGAGCCCCAAAGGGCCACGGAGGGCCGTGGGATGGACATGATTGCTTCTTAAGAAGAAGGGCCCTTGAAAACATCAGTCAACCACAAGTATGGCTAGGGGAGTTACACAGAGAACAAGATGGCAAGCCTGAGGGTGACAAAAGCGGATCCTCCACCTGGGGGACAGAAAGGCCAGCAGAGATTAACCATCCTCTGTGGGCTGGGACAGGGAACCGCTGGGCACAGGCCCAGCCCACAGCCTGAAGGGGAGACGGCAGCAATGGCCTCCGCCCTCCCCACAGGAAGAACCTGGGGACCCTGTGGGCTTCGGGCTTTGAGGCTCATGCCTTTCTCTTCCCCACTCCTTGGGCACGGCCCACAATGCTCGGTCTCCCTCATGAGCACCTGTGGCCGGGGAAGGAGAGAGCAGAAAAGACACGGGGTTGAAAACAGCACCGGGGCTCTGAAGCAAGTTTGTTCTGTGACACTTGTACAATCTTCTCATTCCTCCCACCCACACATGGCATTTTTTCCAGTGAGACTGTCTAAAAGGAACTCTCCTGTGGCCCCCCGCCCCCACAGGCCCAATAATGGAATCATGGGTTCCCGATGCCATTAGCAGCACTAATGGTAGCACAGAGACAAGAGAGGCTGGGTTAAAAATCATACAGATCCACCCTAACTCTCTGGCACTTTGGCTAAAAGTACAAAACGATCCTAAGCAGTAACATCCCCAGATCACCTTTCTATCACAGAGCCAAAGGCAGCCCATCTTGGACCCATGAAATAGGACCTGATTGCTAAAGAGCCCGAAAGAACCTCATCCATTATGACAAGGCACTTTCCAGCTCCAAGACATTCTCCCACCACGAACTGCAAGGTTGGAGCTGCTTGTTTGTCCTTCCTTCTCGAAGGTGACATCGGGAAGGTGATGCCGGGACATTTGAGTGAATTGGACTGAGGTGAGGGAGGGCTGGGCAAGGTCACCGGCCTCACTTTCCCCTCCAGAGCCCTCTGGGGCCAGTGGCAAGATATGGATCAGGATGGCTGGATACAGAGGAGACTGTGGCCTTCAACAGGACTCGGTTTGACTAAGGCTGCACCTATTCAGTGCTGATAGCTGGTAGCAGTTGAAGCAAAATGAATCTCCTTTTTTACCTCCTCCATCTAAATAAATCTGGGAGGGGAACCCCTTCCCCACCATTCCATTTAAGTCAAACAAGGACCAAATGGGACTTGGCCTGGGCCCTATTAGTGGCCAGTGAGAATCAGTGCAGATCAACCTTCAGGTTTTGTTATCAGCTGATTGAGTTGATTGTTAAGGGTAAAGACTCCCTTCTATTTGTCTTTGCAGCTCTTTTTGCAAATTAGGAGTTAGTTTAATAAATGTACGATTCACAAGCAACAGCAGACAACCTAATTAAGATATCAGACAGATAGGAAAGGCACACTTTTAAAAATAAAAGTTAAAACTTTAAAAATAAAGGCAACATCAATTGGAGAACGGCTGAATAAGTTGTGGGATATGAGTGTTATGGAATATGATTGTTCTGTAAGAAATGACCAGCAGGAGGATTTCAGAAAGACCTGGAGAGACTTACGGGAACTGATGCTGAGTGAAATGAGCAGGACCAGGAGACCGTTGTACACGGCAACAAGACTATATGATGATCAATTCTGATGGACGTGGCCGTTTTCAACAATGAGATGAACCAGATCAGTTCCAATTATTCAATAATGAAGAAAACCAGCTACACTAAGCAAAAGAACTCTGGGAAACAAGTGTGGACCACGACATAGCATTTCCATTCCCTCTGTTTTTGTCCACCTGCATTTTGGATTTCCTTCTCAGGGTATTTTTTACCTTAGTTCTAAGTCTTATTTTTCTTGTGCAGTAAAATAACTGTATGGATATGTGTGTGTGTGTATATATATATATATATATATATATATATATATATATATATATATATATATATATATATATTGTGTTTAACATATACTTTAATATATGTGACATATATTGGTCAACCTGCCATCTGAGGGAGGGGGTTGGGGGAAAGAGGAGAAAAGTTGAAACTGAAGGTTTTGCAATTGTCAATGCTGAAAAATTACCCGTGCATATATCTTGTAAATAAAAAGCTATAAAAAATTGTTTTTTAAAAAGAAAAAGTATTGATCAAGCAGGAAAAAATGGCAAGAGAGCAGCACACAGAGGAATCATTTTCACACTTACAGTCTCAGGACTGGAGAGTTTGGAGGACACATGGAAATTGATGAGGTTCTCCCCTACTATAATATAGGATACCCCATAACCATCATCAGCGACCTAGAGGAAAGATAAGCACAAAATCAGAAATTTGCCTAAAGATGGGGCAATGAATAGATATTGTGGGGATCCCACTGACTGATGAAGGCAGTACATGCTGGGGTGTATCTGAAGCCTCCCCAGAATACGTGGTGCAAATTATCATCTCATTGGGCAGCTAGGTGGGTAGAGTGCTGGGCCTGGAGGCAGGAGGACCTTAACCTGGCCTCAGACACTTATTGGCTGTGTGATTCTAGGCAAGTCACTTTACACTTAATCCAATTTGTTTGCCTCAGCTTCTTTATGTGTAAAATGAACTGGAGAAGGAAATGGCAAACCAGTCCAATATCTTCACCAAGAAAACCTCCTAATGAGATCACAACAAAATATGTTACTTACCGGTCCAAAGCCACCCCCACTGGACACGTATTCTGGATTCCTCTCTAGATCGAAGAGTTCTACCTGCTGTTGAGGTGTCTGACTAGTTGACAGTCTCCATGGATCAGATAAGACCTTTAGAGTAGAATTTAGGTAGAACTTAGGGATATACAATATACAATGACATTTCCCTGAGAAACTGAGAGCTTTTGTGGCAGGGGGAAAGTAGAAGTGGTGGTGGGGAGGGGGCTGATGATTAAAAAGTAGAGGGGAAAAGCCCCAGGTAATCTTACATCTTTTGACTTCCTAATATTGCCCCCGGAAGCATTCCCCTTCACACAGGACAATTGTATGACCTCCCTGGCCAAGGATTGGGCATGGTGGATGAAGCTCCTCCCCCAGTCCAAAGCTAACATGAGAATAAAATAGGGTCCTTTGAGGGTAAGGGATTTGCCAGAAATCTCACAGGCAGTGAACAGAAGATAGAACATGGAGCCAGTCCTCGGGACGACCGACGCAGGCCAACCTAACCAAGTTATGTGGGGGTTCAAGAAGAAAAGGGGTGGCTGGTCATGTCACCCTGTGTGTTCTCAGCCCTGTGCTGGGGAACTGGCTGAGAATCGGTGAATTCCATTTAAAGCACTCGTTGGAAGGATATTCACAGAAATCTGAATCCTTCAAGAATCTAAACGTGGAGATAGAAATCCTGCCCTTTCCTGTCCCCATCAGTCCTCTGAATATTCTACCAGGAGAATCTAATGCTCTCTCCCATTTAACCAGCCAGCACGGGGGCGTTTTATCACCCCACACAAATGTGCCCAGTCATTCACTCTCGTATCACTCCTCATATGCAGACTCTTTACAAGGAACTTGAACTCTGAATCATATTTTTTCATTCTTATTAAATTTCCTTATTAAAATTCCTAAAACTAAATTCTCACACCTTTTCATGTTAGAATTTGAAAACATTGAGGTCAGGGCTGTCTTGTGTTTGCATTTGTGTCCTGGGCACTTAGCACAGTGGCTGGCACACAGTAGGCACTTAATAAATGCTTGTCAACTGGCCCTTTTAATACCAAGGTTGGGTTTTGGTTTAGTTGAGCAAGACAAGGCACATACCTCTGCCAAAATTACTTACTTCTTTCAGGAAAGGAGAGTCAACAGCTAGATATTTGGAGACCACATAAAGGCAAAAAAGATGGCGGTCAATGCCAGCACCAGTCATGGCAAGGCGATACATGTGTTGGTGTTTGTTAGCTGCAATTTTGAATAATTTGAGCTTGTTTTCAACCTAAATAACAGAGAGTGAGTGAGTGAGAGAGAGAGAGAGAGAGAGAGAGAGAGAGAAGAGAATGAGAATACACATGTAGTTGTTCACACTGTAGTGTATAAAACTGTCTTCAAAGGCTATTGGACTTGCTGATGAGTAGGACCCAAAATAACGGGTCTCCACTGGGAATTGATTCAATGATGTAATTGAAAAAAGACAATTTTTGATTCTTGTCTATTTTGTTAGAAAAAAACACTGACTTTCTAGCTTTGCGACCTTGGGCAAGTCACTTAACCCCAATTGCCTCAGGGGAAAAAAGAAAGGAAGGGAGGAAGGGAGGGAGGGAGGGAGGAAGGAAGGAAGGAAGGAAGGGAGGAAGGAAGGAAGGGAGAAAGGGAGAAAGGGAGAAAGGGAGAAAGGGAGAAAGGGAGAAAGGGAGAAAGGGAGAAAGGGAGAAAGGGAGAAAGGGAGAAAGAGAGAAAGGGAGAAAGAGAGAAAGAAAGAAAGAGAGAAAGAAAGAAAGAGAGAAAGAAAGAAAGAGAGAAAGAAAGAAAGAGAGAAAGAAAGAAAGAAAGAAAGAAAGAAAGAAAGAAAGAAAGAAAGAAAGAAAGAAAGAAAGAAAGAAAGAAAAACACTGAGATTTTAAGGAAATGAACAGTTATGATGTACTCAGCCCCCTGCAAAAGTCCCGCTCTGGTGCCCCATTGGGGTATGGACGTGACCAGACTTCAAAAAGGCTTCAGCCACAGGGCAAAAGTCGAAATCTCAGACTGGAAGAAATGCCTGTATGAAGCCAAGGATGAGCTGGCCCTTGAGGGAGCCTGAAGGTGGTGATTTCTCTACAGAAAACTGGCCTGGCTGACCCCAAATGAAGGGGTGAAACCTTTAGCTGAGTCAGCAGAGGAAGCCCCAGTGCTCCCCGCCTTCCCCATGGCTCCATCTTTTCGACAAGGCACCAAATAGGCCCCGGCCCATCTGTCCTCCTCTTCCCCCTCCTTCCTCTTCTGGGGGTACTGCCAAGGGCTTCCCTCTACTCTTACCCTTTTCGTGGAAAGGACCGGGTAAGCCTTTGTATGGCCACAGTCATCATTAGGGCGATATGAGAGTATTACCATAAACAATGCTTTGGGAAACTGCCCCCCATGCTGGATCTGTGCCCTCCTTCACAAAATTACTTTGGATAGACTTCCTATCTGAGAGGCAGTGTGGTCTAGTGGATAGTGAGGTGCCTTAATGCTGGGAGGCTCTGAAACATGCTGGCTGCCCAGCCTGGCAAACCCTTTGCCCTCCAGGCAGCGTGGTGAGCCTTTTTCTCACAAGATGTCCACCTCCATTGGCAGAGGGAGTTTCCCCAAACAAGGAAATCACAAGTGCTGCAGCTAGCATTCACTGCCCGTGTCCGGCTGGTATCCTTCGGTGGCAGGGAGGGCCTTGAAGGCAAGGGCTGTTTGCTTCTTGTCCCTGCACCTCCAGGGCCCGGCACACAGCAATGTCACTCAGATAATGGAATTCTCCTCTCGCTCCTCAATACCCACACTCATCTTTGCCACAGGCCAAAAGTTAACGTTAGCCAATAATGGAGTGTTTCTACATAAAAAACTAGGTTTTAAAAGTTATGTTTATATTAGATAAAAAAAGAAATTGTTGGGACACAAACAGGTACAGAAATCATTGGGCTGTAAGAACATTAAGAAGCATCCGGCCCGTTGATTCCTGGGAGGTCACTGATGAAGCCTGATGAGTGCTGACTCCCTGTTTGGCCTGCGGAATGCCTTGTGAAAGGAGTGCTGCCATCTTGTTGGGCATTCTCAGGGGCCACGCCATCCTGATCTGACTCTACATGCCCTTTAGTCTTTTTATCATTTTTTTTTTTTTTTTCCCTGAGCAATTGGGGTTAAATGACTTGCCCAGTATCACACATCTGGGAAATGTTAAGTGACTGAGGCAGACTTGAACTCAAGTCCTCCTGACTTCAAGGCTGGGGCTCTACCCACTGCACCACCCAGCTGTCCCGGGCCCTTCAGTCCTAATCCCATTCTAATTCCCTTCTCTTCAGGTCCCGCCCCCTTCCTCTCACTGCCTTCAAACTCTCTTCCCATTCTCCAGAGGCTCCTCCATCTTTCGGCCCGACTGCATGGGGAATGCCGTCTTTTGCTTGTTTCGCTCTGGTTCAGCCGCCTTCGGCTTCAAACCAAAGGTGACCATGGAGACTGACAGAGCTCAGAGCTGATGGCCTCAGGGAAGAGAGAAAGTCTGTGGGAACCCGACTTGTACCGAGGGGTAAGGGACGGGACAGGCCGAGAACCTGGGCCTGCACGCGAGCCCGGCCAGGCCGTGTGCGCACTCACCGTCTCCGTGGGGTCCACCATGGCGCGCACAAAGCTGCAGGACTCCATGCTGCAGGAGCGGACGGTCTCTGTCCGCCCTTCTCGGAAAAGGCGGGTCATGGAAGCTTCGTACGTTAAGCAAAATTTGCCCTTGTCCTAGTAAGAAAAAGACCATCCTGTATCAATACCATTTTGTGTGCAATAATGATTTTTTTTTAGGAAGGAGCGAGGAATACTGAGCCTAGAACGTTAATCTAGTCACGCCCATGCAGGAATGTTACACGTGTGTGCCCGTGTGTTATTCCCTGGGCCGGGCAAGCTCAGCCTCTGGGGGACCAGGGTTTCTGGGACCCCTTCTGACTGAACACACAGCGAGTACTTCTGTGGGAGCAAAGGCTGATGGGAAGCCAGCTCTCCACAAAAAGATGGAGGACGGCGAGCACTCAGACCTGTGGTGGCCCAAGAGAGGATCTAAGGGACCCACGCACACCCGTCTCTGTCCCTTTGTCTCCCCAGCAGGTCCCATCTACACGGCACAGTCTCCTTCCAACTCTGCATGGAAGCTCCAGAAAGTTTGCTTTGCTTTATCTGGGCCTGGGCCTTAATTTGCAGAGGGGCCCCTTGGAGAAGGGGCTCCCCTGGTCCGTGCCGATCAGCGGAGGTGAAGAGGGCTCCGGAGCTCCCCGGCCACCAAGGAGAGCATGTCCCGGAGACGGGAGGTTGTGCACTCCGGGCCTCTGGCTTCGAGGCCAGATTTTCTTGCCGAGGGTCTGCCCGTGATCCCTCTCCTGATTCCCAAGAGGGGTAAGTGAGCACGGCACGCCTGCTTCCCAAGGAAGCCGAAGAAGGCCCGAGCGCTCGGGCAAAGGGCCGCCCACCTAGCCAGGGGAGGCCAGTTAGCCTTGAGTTTTGAGTCTGGGTGAAGGTGGGCCAGGAAAAAACAAGGGGGCACCCGTTCGGGCCCTGGGTGCCAGGCTGGAATAAGTCTCCCGCCTCCTCCTCCATCAGGTGGGTGACTGTCCAGGAAGCAAGAGCTCCCGCAGAGATGTCCGGGGCAGAGGATGTCTGCAGGCAGTAAGGCAGGAGCACGTGACCAGGGGTCAGAGGCCGGACGCCTCATCCCAGATGCTTTGACCAGCTCTGGAGGAAACGCTACTCAGAAGGCCCAGGCCCGGCTTCCAAGCAGTGGAGTTGGGGGCAGCAGACCCTGCCATTCATCATCCCACAAAGAATGGCCCACAGCTGGGGCCGTTTTCCAGAGGTTTCTAAGGGGACCCGACGGCTCTTCAGTGTTTCTTTGCTGCAGTCGCCAAAGCTAATCTCACTCCATCATGGCAACTAAAAGCGGTGCTGCTGTGTGATAAGCCCTGGCCGGCTCCTCGAAACATCCGAGAGCGTCTCCCAGGACCGGACTGGAGAGGGAGCACCTTCCAGATCTGGATCCTCGGGGGCTCCCTGGGTGGGCAGGAGTAAGGCTGGGCTTCTGCTCCTAAGGGGCCCTCAGGGCGACCTGGCCCGGGAGATTCTGGTTCCAAACCTCCAAACCTATTATCCCTGGAATCCTCCTCACGGTCAGACCTGCCCTTTGGGGCCAACAACACAGGCCCACGGGGAAGGCCGGCCTGAAACCGCAGCCTCCTAACACTGAACCCGCCGGGCTGGGGAGGGCAGTGGCTGCCCCTGACCCACGGCTGTCCGATTCTCCACAGGGGGAGGGCGCTGGGGGGACTTTCTCCAGTCATCACCACGGCAAACCAGCCTCGCAAGTAGGGAAAGGAGCCTGAGAAGCCAAGCCAGGCACTCGGACCCTTCTTAGAGGCAACTTGGGAACAAAGGAGGCAGAGCTTTTAGTGCAGAGCACAGAGGCAGACACACACGTCGGACCGTCATGCATTCAAACCCAGCTTGGGAAAGGAAGATGGGAACGCTGGGGGGCCGGGCCGGGAGCCGGGCTGCAGGTTAGTACAGATACGCCCCGGAAGCGGAGTCTGCCCCAGTCAACGCCTGACCTGAAGGGCCCGGATCTCGCTGCGGCCCGGGAAGAGGGGCCACCACGGGCGGACAGCCCGGTGGCACCAGCGCCGAAGGCCACGGCCTCCTGGCCCCGAATCCTGGGAGCCCCAGGCCCGAGCTCGGGCCTGCAGAGTCTCCCCGGGACAGGCAGGGTCTGCTGGAGAGAATCACAGGCCTGTTTCTAGCTCCGCTCAGAGAAACAAGTCAAAGAGGGCTGGGGGACTCACTGCAAGCACTCACAGGCAGGACTTTGGAGGCAGGAGTCCTCCCTTCCCTGACACGGGTCTTTGAGCCTCCGCTTGGAGTTCTCCCTCGGGGGGACCCCGTCGCCTCCCAAGGGAACCCACGGACGCCCATCCCTGCCCCCGCTTCCTCCAGCTAGGGGTAAACCGTGTGAGGCTGCAAAGCCCCGGCTGCAGGGCAGCCCAGAAACGCGGGCTTTTAAAGGTCACCCCCAGAGACCAACTTCCATTCAAATATAGCTATCAGGAAGTAAATGCAAAACGTTTTGAAATGGGAAATTTAAAAAAATTTCAATGAAAAAACCAGTATCACACAGAACAACCAGATCCTAAATGCTGCTCGAGAGGGCGGAGAAGTGGGACACAAGGTGCGGGCCCCTTCATGAGAAGTCGCGTCCCCATTGTCTGAAGTGGCCACCGAGCCAGCCGGGGCCCTGCTTCTTGGGGCGTGCACTCAGTGGGCGTGCTGGGCTCCCTGGAGAGCCCCATGGGCTCCCCCCAAGATAAGGAGCGTTATCCCTGGGAATGGCGCCCACACCGGCAATCCTGGCTCCTGGGGAGACAGCCAGCAAGCTGTGAGATGCAGTGGGCTCGAGCACACAGGGCGGCGAACCCGTGCAGCCTAGAAGAAATGGATCGGGAAGCTTCTGTGCTAATCAGTGCTGGCGCTGGGCCTAGGAGGCTGGGCTTTCACACTGGACTAGGAGGAAGGATGGGTAGAAGGCAGGAAGGAAGAGAGGGAAGAAGAGAAAAGGAGAAGGAAGGAAAGAAGGGAGGGAGGAAGGAGAAAGAGGAGGGAGGGAAGAAGAGAGGAAGGGAGGGAGGAAAGGGAGAAAGGAAGAAAAAAAGGAAGGAAAAAAGAAAGTCTGATTTGTAGGGAAGGGAGGAAGGAAAGAAAGGAGGTTCATAAGTTCAGTAAAACTGTCTCATTTAAGGGCTAGCTTTGCTTGTGTGTCTCCCAGGTTCCTCTTCTCCTGGGCTTGGGTCTGTACAGGAGAACTGGGAGAGGTTCCAGCTTCCATTTCTGCCATTCCTTCTCTCCCCCCACCCCATCTCTCCTCCCCTCCCTCCCTTTCTCTCTTCCTCTGCTCTTTCCCTCTCTCCCTCCCCCCATTCCAGCTCAACATGGATGAGCAGAGGGGGTGGCTGCCAGGCCTGCAGAACCCACCCAAACCTATCTCCCCCCCCAGTCTCTTCCCTGTCACTGTCCCACCTGGGGGGAGGAAGGGGATGCAGCAGGATCCCGGTCTCACCTTGTAATGGGCCAGCTGCAGGGCCAGCTGCACGAAGGCGTCCGGGCTGGTCCTACTTTTCTTGATGAGCCCTTTGCCAAAAGCATCGAATGGAAAGGAGTGGAAGTCCACGTCATTGGCAAGGGTGCTGGCGACGCTCAGGGACCTCTCAATGACCTCTTGGCACTAAAAGGAAGAGGTGAAGACTTGGCTGAGACATTTCCTCGAAGGAGAGCCAAAGCTTATTTCCGATGGATAATGGAAAAGTAGCAGGGTGGTCCAGAACCCTGAACCCCACACTGGGCTGTTCTGGCAGCACACACTCCTGTGACCCCCCCCCCCACACTGGGCTTCACCACACAGAGGAGTCCAGCAGCTGTGGCCAAGCTTCTCCTCTGGGGTTCAGTACAACAGGAGCCTACAACTGAAGCGAGATCCTTGGGGGACCCATTGATACTGCCACCCAGCCGGGGATCCGCGACCTCTGCCATCAATCCAGGGCCCACCAAGGAGCAGGTGAGGCGAAGGCCGGGCCCCTGGGCTCCGAGGCCCCGGGCAGGGGGCACCTTGTTCTGACCCAACTCTTTCTCCAATTACAAGTGGCCACCATGACACCCCCAGCCCGCAGCTTCTGTCCTGGTGGTCACCACTCAGAGTAACCAGAGCCACAGGCATGTCTCCTTGGTAGAGACGCTTCTCTGGTTCAAGGCCCACAAGCAGACAGCACCAGGACAAGGCTTGTATTGGGGTTACCAAGAGCAGTTATCCAGGCCCGATCTGGCCCGTCCTCCTCTTCCACTGGCAAGGGCTGTCCTACATCTCTGAACTGATTCGGGAACCGACCAGCCGACTGAACGGCTGGTCCTGACAAGACGGATTTTCTCGCCATCTTGTTTTTTGCCCTTTGGATTATTAATTGGATCTCTTTTAAGTAATCTTCTATCTCACTCTGGCTGTAGTTCAAGAGGTTACTGGATCTACCCATCTGGATATGTTGTCATTCTGATTTCCTTTAGTGATGATAATAAAAACTAACTCCCCAATCTTCATACTAAATGGTCAGACTAGTAATGAGCATGAAACATCTCAAAGGAAAATTCCCCAAGGAGTACATTACCTTGACTGTTATTATTCTTTGGGCAACCATAGTCTCAGCTTAGCAGGGTATTTCGCATACAGTAAGCGTTTAATAAATGCGCTTTCTTCCATTCCTTCCTTTTTCCAGGGGATTTTCTATGGAGGCTTTAGTTTGTATACTTGCTCACTATTTTATCCAAGATACTATATATTATACATCCAAGATAAGGACATAGACACTAAACTCCAATCGAAGAACACTGAGCTTTTCGTCCTGGTCATGTTAAGGACAGAGTTGTATGCAGAAGGGAAGTTACAGAAGCCACTGCTAGGTCCTGACTCAGCTTCCCCCTCGAGTCAAGGATGCCTCCCTTCAGCGACTAAGCGTGTCCACCCCCAGATGGGGTGACACGGACCCTGCTCCTCCCAGACTCACTTCTTCTGGGATTTCCCACTGGAGCCTCGTGGGGCACGGGATGTTGGGATTGCTGTCTCCCTTGCAGTGACCGTCTTCGGCGTAGCCCAGCTGGAAGCAGTCTGTAGCCATCACATACTGCAAAGAATGAAACCATAGGGGTATTTATTGAAAGACAGCAGGAATTTTTGCAGTGGATGATTCTCTTCAAGGATTTAAGTCAAAATCCTCGCCCATTTAAAAAGAAATGCAAAAAAATGCTCATACAAAATGCTTGGATAAATTTCAAATTTTAAAACATTCTCCTGCAACTACAATTTTTGTTTATTCTTAAACAGAATAATAGAGAACATTTTAAATCCATGCACAAACTCCTAAATATCCACCCAAAATATGAAACTAGCTGGGGGTTAAAAAATTATACGTCCCAGACAAGAGGAGGAAATAAAAATTGAGGGTGGTGGAAGGGAGTGGACAGAAATGGGAAGCCAAACTGGTGTTCTTGCTGTTCTTCACACACACCATTCCACTTCTCACCTCCTACAGCCATCACCCATACCTAGAATACATTCTCTCCTCACTTCTACTTTTTAGAAATCTCTTTCCTTCAAAATTCAGCCCCAGGGTCACAAGACTTTGGAGAACTCCCAGCAGCTAGTTCCTTCCTTCTGAAAGGTACCGTGGCTGAGCCCAGATGACGGGGAGAAGGGAGGAACTTTCAGTAGTGATAGGGAAGTTGGGAAGAGGAGAGGCTGGAGGAGAATGACAATGAATTTAGTTTTGGATACGTTGGACCTGTAGGATTTGTGTTCTGAGAAATCCAATAAGCGGCTAGGAATGTGAGAATGGAGTAGCAAAGATGCTAGGACTGGATAGATAGAGGCGAGAAGCATCTGCATAGAGATGACCGCTGAATCCATGGGAGCCGATGAAGTTATATGGAAGAGGGACAGGATAGAGCCTTGAAGGACATGTCCAGTAATTATTCATGTCCTTCAATCACTCCATGATTAAAATCATTACCGGGTATATATATGTATACACATATATATACACATACATATATACATATATATACACATACATATATATATACACATACATATACATATACATGCATACATATATATATCTATATATATGTATGTATGTATGTATGTGTGTCAAAGAGAATTTTTTAAAAGGGCAAAAAAGGACCGATGTGTACAAAACCATTCACAGCAGCATGAAAGAATGGGAACCAAAGTGGGTAGTTCACTTTTTCACCCACAGATCCCTTGTGGGGATGGTTTGTGAACTGTATGGACACTACTGAAATATTTCCATATTGATTTTCCTATTGCCTGAACTTAGACTTTATAGAAGAACAGAATAAAAATTCCTTTATTTAAATTTAGTTTTTATTCAAATTATATTTTAAATTATAATTTTATTTAAATTTAATTTATTTAAATTTAAATTGTACTTTTAATTTAAAATGATAGCATCAAGGCTACATGGCACTAGTGGATAGAGTGCTGGCCTTGAAGTCAGGAGGACCTGAGTTCAAATCTGCCCTCAGACACTTAACACTTCCCAGTTGTGTGACCTTGGGCGAGTCACTTAACCCTAATTGCCTCAGCAAAAATCAATGAAATAAAATAAAATTATAGCGTCTCACCTCCCACAGATGACCAACAATCGGTGCATCTGCCCAAGAATGTTCTGTATTCATGCCCATTTTGCCATTCTTGAAGACGATGAATGTGAACGTTTTGTCAAACCACCTGCAACCAAAGAAAGCAGATTCAATTCCCCCGTGACAAAAGGGAAACCGGCTGGCCCCAGGTCAGCTCTTACCTTTGCTCTTGGGGAGACCCCCATCAGCTCCCACAGGCTGATGTATCATCACTCTGCAGGAGACCCCCCCCTTCCACCTATACAGCCCAGGCTGGCAATACCAACTATCTACTGGACAAACAGCTGGTTTAAACTGGATTTCCCACGGATGGATCAGATTTAACGTGTCTGGAACGTTAATACAGAGGCAGTGTTGCATGGTGGGCGGGGTGCTGGAGTGGTCAGAGGCTGGACAACCTGGCTCAGACATTAACTGGCCGACTCTGGGACAGTCTGAGGGGCTTGGAAGGTCCCTCCTGGCTCGGTGCCCCTTTGGCAAGCCAGACTCATTCCCTGCTTCTCCCCGCAGACCCGTCCCTCTTCCTCGCTGTGCTGTTTCCGGGGCAGGCATCCCCACCTCTCTCATCACCTGAGTTTCAACACCATCCTTCCCTCCTCACTCGTTCCTCCCATCCCACATGGCCAACAAGATGCTAAATCACACAGGCCCCTCCCCTCCCCAAACCACCATCTTGCTGGTTCTTCTCATCACTTGCAGTCACATTGTGGATGGTCCGCTGGCCCTGGCTTTCTCTCTTCTCCAATCCAGCCTCCCCTCAGCCTTCCTAACGGCTCCACTTCCATTACCTTGTATCTGCTTATGCACCTGAGCACCGTGTCTGGCACACAGTAGGCTCTTAATAAATAAATGGACTGGTCATCAGCCGTTATCCCTAGTGGGCATGCAGCCTCCAGGGCACTGGATGGGCTCTCTGGGAAGGCAGGGACAAGACTCACACAGAGCGGTTGGCTGATTGCCCGTAACCCTGTGGAGAGCAGAATCCCCACTGAGGTCGGCGCTCCCTCACGGTCTTGTAGTCCCTGTGGCTTTGGGGGGGGGGGAGAAACTCAGGCTCCAGCTCTCTCTTTGGGTTTTTTTTTAGCAGCCTTGCAAAGCTGCCTTCTCTCAAATATCCAGCT
This sequence comes from Sminthopsis crassicaudata, assembly GCF_048593235.1. Lineage (NCBI taxonomy): Eukaryota > Metazoa > Chordata > Mammalia > Dasyuromorphia > Dasyuridae > Sminthopsis > Sminthopsis crassicaudata. The sequence continues at coordinate 253,178,596 of NC_133622.1, forward strand.
TCTCCCACTCCCCAGTGGCTGGTGCGCAACAGGTGCTTTTGGGCTGAATATGCCCACAAGCGATGTATAAAATGGAACCGGACAAGAGTATTTATTTGGGAGTCTGGATTATATATGGGTGACAAATAAAACAACTTTTGATCATTACTTTCTGGGCTTTGGGCTTGGGCAGCTGGGAGGACAACAACAGGGAAGGCAGGAAGAGCAGCGGCTTTCAATTTATCTCATTCACAATTCTATTTATTACTCTTATATACTATAGGCAAATCAGCACAGCCCTCAGTGAGATAAAAAAGGTACAAGACTCTTACATGTAATACATGTAATATCTTACTAATCCAAAGAATAACTTATGCTGTTTCATAAGAGCCTCAGCAACAACCCTGAGGGGAAGGGAAGCAGATCATACTTATTTACAGATGAGGGAACTGAAGCACAGAGATTAAGGGACTTTCCCAGAATCCCAGGCTGTGTCAGGGGCCAGGTTTGGGAACCCTTGGCATCCCTGACTTCCCATGCAGCAGTCTGCCCACTCGGACTGGGCTTTTCCCTCCACCCTTGGCCATAGGTGGTTTTATTTTCTGTGTAAGAATCATGTGGTCTACAACAGAACATTCCCACTCTTTCTGTTATTGTCCGCTTGCATTTTTGTTTTTTCTTCTCAGATTATTTTTACCTTCTTTCTAAATCCGATCTTTCTTGTATAACAAGATAACTGTATAAATATGTATGCATACATTGGATTTAATATTAATTTAATATATTTAACATGTATGGGACTGCCTGCTATCGAGGGGGGAGGCGGGAAAGAGGGGAAAAGTTGGAACAGAAGCTTTTGTAAGGGTCAATGGTGAAAAATTACCCGTGCATGTGTTTTGTATATAAAAAGCTATAATTAAAAAAAAAAAAAAAAAAAAAGGAATCATGGGGTCTACTGTGTTGCAGGAGGAGAAAATATGCATTCTGTTAATACTATTTCCTTAGTATGTAGGAAATTCTTAATAAAGTGCCGGGTTTAGAATCAGGAAGACCTCACCACCTCTGAAGCATCTTAGCCGACTCTCTGTGCTTCAAGAACCCCCAAGGACTGATGCCTAAGTCACAGATGGGCGCTCTGCCCCAGCGGAAAGCTCTCTCCACCCTGACAAAGCTGGAACCTGTGAGCAGGGCCGAGGTGCGTTTTTTGAAATAACTTTGAAGTCTAAAAATGCTTAAGAAGCGGAGCCCCCTGTAGCTCTCAGGTGTTTGTTCTAAACCTGGGTGGGAGTGTCTGGCGCGAGGGCCCAAGAAATCAGTTGCCACCGGTTAGTGATGGTGAGCCCAAAGCCAAGGACGACTACTTCCCTCTGCTTAAGGCCTATGTTGGTAGTTTTGTAAAGCTTGCAAGTGATGCTATAAACGTCCAACTGGTCCTTGGCAGAAAAAAGCTCCCCCTCCTCCCGCTGAGGCCTAATGATGCCCGTCTCAGATTTGTCCTTTTCCCATGGGACCGGGGGCTTCCTCGGGGCTCAGACGACGGCCGCCCAGCGCCCTACCTGTCATAGCATTTGCCGTGCAGCAGAGACTTGGCGTAACTGTCCATGGAGGTCACGGGATCCTTTTTGTTATAGCCCTGCTCGGTGTCATCCAAGGTCACAAAGAAGGCCGCTTTCTCGATGGCATCGAGGGACTGCTTGTTCTTTCCGCGGAAAAATAGGCCTGGCGAGCCTTGGCCCAAGGCACTCTGCAGCAAAGATCAGACAAGTTGCTGGAACAGACGTCACCACGGGGTACTTACCACATTTCCCAATATCTCCAAGGGACCAGTTAAAAAGCCTCCGCTGTTTTTAGGAAGCTCCCCCCAAAGCCAGGAAAAAGGGAGGAAATATCGCCCATGACCCACAACATGGGGATGAACAATAACCACGAGCACTTCAAGGTTGGCAGGGATTATCTCACATAATCTGCACAACCTGGAAATCCCAGAGGACTCCCGAGGAGGAACGCTCCAGGGAAAGAGCTCAGTAATGTACCTCTTCCTGCCTCAGAACCCAGGTCAGACTTAGCTCAGTGATGTCCCTCTTCACAAGGAGGCTGGAGGCAGCCAAAGCAGCCTTTTATCAGTTTCTTAATTTTTTGTGCTTTTTTCCCTTTGGCCACAGATCAGAGCACCCCATCACCAAGAAATCCATGGAGCCGTGGGGGCAGGGATGTAAAGGCCGCAACATCCTACCCATGGCCAGTGACCTGCGCCAAGTGACACAGAGGATGTCATCAAAGAACCGCACGGGGCCCGTCACCCAGTAGAGCCTGCCGGCTGTATCGCCGCCCAGGAAATGGCGAGGGGCTGAGAGGGAGGCGAAGACTCCCCATAACTGCCCTAACTCTCAGGGTCTTAGGAGTAACTTGTGGGTGACTCTTAAAGTTCCCTAGCTGTGTGACCCTGGGCAAGTCACTTAACCCCAATTGCCTCAGCAAAAAAAAAAAAAAAAAAAAAAAAAAAAAAAAAAAATTAGTTCTTAAGCCTAAGCCCAACCAGTGTATTTCCCATGAACAAAGTAGCCACTAATATTCCAACTAATCCTAACCAAAACACTTACTGGAAATGCAAAGTAAACACACTATATTTACATAGCATTCCACTCAGAAACCTCAATTACAATTTCTCCCAATGCGTACAGTGTGGGTGGGGGAATGGGCCCACGCCCAAAGTCCTGGACCAGGAAAGCACCAGACCCATGTGGCCAGGGCAATTCAAAACCCAAATAACAGACTTGGTGCCCTTGTGAGTCTGGGGAACTGTCCAGAGAAGTTTCCTGAGAAGTGCAGCATGAGCACAGCATCCGTCAAACAGGTACTTCCGCAGCCCACCTGAGCCAATCTCCGCTTAGCTATCACTGCTCTAGCCTTCCCAGGGCGATGATCCCCCGGTCGTCTTCTCTGCTCTGGACTGGATCATGGACGGCAACGGGGGAACCATCACTTCCACCCGGCCCGGCCGGCGCCGTCAGCGGCAGTTGGGTTGGAGACAGACCCAGCGAATGGCGTGTCCAAGGCTGACAAAAGCCTCGCCATCACTCGTCCACATCAGGGGACATGGAGAGAAACACCTCCGGCTCCCCCCTCGCCATGACAGCAGAGAACACATTCACTCTGCTCCCGATTCTTCTCAACAGCAGGTGTCAGGAGAGAGCACCCCGGCCGCCCGCTGGGCAGCCAATCTGCCCGGCAACAAGTGACACTGGCCAGACAACGACGGCCTCTCTGGCGTCCATCTCGGCTCCTTCTTAGGCCTTCTTTGGCTCAGCAGCTAGGGCGACTCCAGTGGTTCTGATCTATAACCGGCCCCCGGAGCCAGAGGGCTCTGAGGGAAAGCGAGGCCGGCGACTTTGCCAGCCCTCCCTCCCTCCCTTATCCAATTCACTCGCACGCTGTAGCATCCTCCCTTATATCCTCTGAGAGAATGAAGAACAAGCATCAGGTCTCACCCATGAACAAGCCCGCTTAGCTTATGGTTAGGAACCCAATTCTAATCTCTCTCTAATCAGGTGAAGTCCAGCCGCTCCCCAGTCAGCGCTCAGTTCTGTGCTCCGGGTTGCCCAGCATTCTAATAATTTTCAGTTCTTCGGGTCAGACTTAGCTCAGTGATGCCCCTCCTCGTAATGGGGGGCAGACGCCTGTCTCAGCCCCTGAATCAATCTCAACTCAGTGATGCCCCTCCTTGTAATGGGGGGCAGACGCCTGCCTCAGGGAGTGAACTGTCCCGGGCCACCATCTTACTTAAGGGAGAGAGACCAGAATGTAAGAAGCCTCTGGACCGCGTCTTGTGAGGAGTTCGGGGGGGTGGGCACTAAGGAGGAACTTTCTCCTGTGCTCCGGAATTGGGCTCTGAAGGGAAATCCTTCCGCAGTTGGGAAGAGGAGAACAGTTATGGAGCCAGAAGAGGGTGGCCCAAGAATGGGGACAGAGGGGAGCCACTTTGGCTGAGGGGAGGGTGGAGCTTTAGGGGCTCTTCATTAGAGCTTAACGCATTTGCCAACATGACCCCCACAGAGGCTGGGACTTGCCTGACCTTTCTCCCATCCATCTGTGAAGGACATTTGGGTTTTCCCCCAGGTGAGTTACAAGTTTGTACTCGGTTGTCCTCCATGTGTCCTTATAATCAAGGTCACGCCTCAGTGACCCGGAGCAGAATGGAGCTCCCCAGGGGCCGGGCTGGCCACTCCAGCCTTCTACCCCTGTGCCCGCAGAAGCACAGGTGGAGTCACAGGCCATTTCTGAGGCTGGAAAGGAATTCAGAGACCAACCAGCTGGGCCTCCCCTTTTACAGAGAGCGACCGGGAGGCCTTGAAGGACGGACACCGAACGGGCCGTGGAGCGAGTGTTAGAAACGCCAGCGGTGAACGCAGAGCTGGGCACTCACCTTTCACCGGCCGTGAGGGGCGGCCAGCTTCTCTTCGCCGGCCTGAGGCTCCGAAGGGTCATCGAGAATTCTCTGCATTTGCTGCTCGATCTCCCGAGGTTTCAACAACCTGCCATCGTGATAGAGCCAGACCTTGAAGTAGCGCCCTTGGTGGTACACCACAATGTGCTTGCTGTCCTTTATGTGCTGGATGGTGTCTGAGGAGGGAAGAGGGTGTCGTTAAAATAAGGGCAATTTTCTCCGAGAAATGTTCGCTGACCAATCCTGAACGAGGGCAGAGATCAACCGGCGGCGGTCCCCGGCCAAACGTCGGCCACTACCAACCTTCTCGTCTTGTTGGAAAACAAACGAGGCCCTTGACTCCGAAGCAGTATCTAGAAATAGGGAAGCAGCCTAAGTGCTGGTTTGTCAGGGCAGGAGGGCTCGTGCTTAGATGCATAAAACCAAGGGACGGCAGCGGCCCTCTGCCGGATTGCTGACCTCCCCAGTCCCGGAAGCAACGATTTGCTAACGTCTGCAGGGCACTGTACTGCAAGGCAGGGGCCTCCGGGGGCTTTTAGCCACTCTTTAGAGATGAGAAAACTGAGACCTGGGAAACACAGCCAGCAAATGACGAAGGTGGGACGAGAACCAGGTCCTTCCTGCGTCCCCCCCCCCAGCACGCCACCAATGTGGTCCAGTAGACAGAGCAGCCGCCGCACCGCAGTCCCCTCATTTTTTGGGACTCCAGACACCTTGGGGAGGTTTTAAATAGTGATGATACGCATTGGGGGGGGGGGGCTTACCTCAGTGCAAGTCAGTGAATGCCCTTGAGCGCACAGGGTCAGTCCCCGCCTCCACCCCCAACCCTTCCTTCCTGTAATGGGCCCACAGGGATCAGTCACATCAAGGGATGTGGCAGCCAGACTGACGCGCTCCCCCCGTGACTAATGGGGCAGGGAAGGGAAGGGCCATGTTCCAGTCCTTCATCCTTGAGATGGGGCTCTCAGACACAAAGAGCCCTGGGTCTGCCGTCAGGAGACTGACGGCGCTGGGTGACACTGGTCAAACCCCTTGCCCTCTCTGAGGCGCAGGGAACGCGTTTGTACACGAGGGCACGGCCGCCCCGGGCTGCTGGGAGGAAAGGGCCTGGGAAGCCCCGGGGAGCTCTAGGAAGGAGCGCACGGGAGCGAGCAGGAGTCTGAGACGGCCCCAGGTTGCGTTCTGCCACAGGAATGCCCACCACGTGCCAAGTTTCCACTCAACATGGGAACTTTCCAGCCCTTAGAGCCGCCCCCAAATGGAAGGGCAGGGAGGTCCTCTCACCGGGACGGTTCCAAAGAGGCCACACAGATGCCCCCTGTCCGAGGGGGTGCAGGCCCTGGCGCTGAGTGGATGAGGTGGCTCCAAGCCCCCTGCACGTGGGCTCAGGAGGGAGAGCTGGGGCGGGGGGAGGGCCTCGACCGCTGCCCTCTGCTAAACTCCTCCCTGTGCTGAGCTTTGGCTGCCCTGTCAGCCCCAGAGCAGGGAGGGGAAGGAGGGATTCAGACACAAACGTGAGGGGGAAGGTTACCCCAAAGACAATTCCTTTTAGAGAGAAAAAGGATCAGCACAAAAGCTGTAATAAATCACATCATCAAAAACGTGGATCAACCACGCTGTGACCGCCTTCCTTTCAGCCACAAGGCCGGCCGGCTCACAGGGACCCCGCCGTGGCCGACGGATGGGAAAAGCGAGGCCCTCGAAGGTCAAGAAAGCTTAGAATGTTATGTCACAGTAGCATCCAAGGGTAGAGCTGCAAGCCCCTTCTGGAAAGGGAGGGAGCAGCCTAAGGATCAGAGGTGAGGCGACATCTGCCCGATCACACCCAAAGTCGTGGCCACGCTGGGTGCTCTGACCCTGTGGCTCGCACCCAAACTTGTGGGCACAATAGGAGTTCTGTTGCCGAGGGCCACAGGTCAGATCGCACCTGTGCACTGGGCATTCGGTATCGTGGGCCACAGGTTGGGTCACACCCAAAGTCCCCAAAGAAACCATTGAGAGAAGACAGAAAATAAGCCAATCCTCCACCAAACAGAGATCAAGACAACCAGCCTAAAAACTCCGTCTCCCAGACGGGGACAAAGATTGTCAAGGGGACAGGTAGACATGACTAACGCCAGAAGCCCAGGCCATCTGGGCCAGGGTGCGACCCCTCCCCCCAGATCACGCCCCCAGACACTCACCTGTCTCCTCTCCAGGGATTCGAGAAGTATTAAACATCCGTTCCCACTGGGCTGAGCAGAGGGGCACAGTGGACCCCAGCAGAAGAATCTGTAACAGATGGATGTTTCAAATAAATTTTTAAAGAAAAAAAAACAAAAACAAAAACAAGCAAAAGAAGGTAACTTTTTGTGTCTTTCTCTTACACACACTCACTCACACCCACACACATACACACACTCATCACACACACACACTCACACACATACACACACACACTCACACACACACACACACACACACACACACACACACACACACACACACACACACACACTCAGGAGTCCACAGCTGGGCTTCTCCCCCCATCACTGCTCCCATCCTCCCACCGGCCCAACTGTATCCCTCTAACCAACAACAACAGCATCTGGCTTCATTTTTCGGGCTCTTTAAAGAAAGAACAATATTTCCACTGGAATGCCGTGTTCCAGAGGATTATTTCTTTAAATGTGCCCTCAAGGTGCCCTCCAAAGTTTCCCATGCAGCCATTTCTTCCAGAACACATCTTATTTTTCTGTGTTGTTATTTGTTTCAAACCGACTCTCCAAGTAAAATAATAATTAACCATGTAAGCTTTTTGTTCTTCGTGGCAACCGCTGGCTAATTAGCTTGAGGAATGTCCTTCAAAAGCGAACACTCTCCCTTAAAGGGGCCGGCCTTCGTGGGTGGGGCAGGCCCAGCTGCTCTGGAGTCAGATTTTTGACTTACTGGTTTGATTTCCTCTCGATCCAGCTTCCTCCGGTACAGCAGGATGGCGTGGATGGCGTTACCCGCCCTCGCCGCCTGAATTCGGGTTGGCAGGACGTATAATAAATCCTAAGAAGGGGGCGGGCCGGGGGATAGAGAACAAGGAAAAAAGAGACATGAATGCTTGGGAAGATCTGGAAGGAAGAAGGCTCTTAAAAATGCCCTCGAACGTTTCCACACTCCTACTAAAACACGCTCTCCTCGGACAAACAAACCTCAGTTCTCATCTGCTCAAGAACGGGAGGGCAATCTTACATTTAAAAAATTTTCCATCCATTTTCATTTTATTTATTTATGAAATCTCCACTCACATTACAGAAGAACACCAGCTTTGGGATTACAAATTAAAGGTCCTTTCAGTTTGTATGGAGGTGAGATTGGTGCCGAAGGTCAGAGTCAAATCAGAAAATCGCAAGCTGGGAACCAAGAAACCAGGGAGGCAGAGCCGAGACGGGCAAAAGCTAAGGAAGCAAACGTCCCCACCGGGATGGTGCTCTGCCCAGCGTGTGGCGCAACTCCCCACATCTACCTGCTCCAGGCCGGGCCACAGGAGCCCTGGGCCGTGGGACCTCCATGGGTGTGCCGGGCGGGCCAGGGAGCTGGGAGGCCGAAGAATAAAAAGAATGGGGCGTCTTGGAAAAACTGCCCCTGGATGGGGTGGCCAGAAGAAGGGGCAGGAGGAGAAAAGTGGCCAGGAAATAGAAGAGGGAAGGCTCAAGGAGAAGCAGACCCCAGCAAGGGAGGATGGGGAGGGACAGGGGAGGGCAGAAAGGAGGAAAACAAGAAGAACGGAGAAAAGTGGAGGGAAGGGGAAGGAAGAAAAACTCCACTGAGTCCAGAGGGGAAAGATAAAGAAAACAAAGGATGGAAGAAAGGGAAGAGGGAGAGAAGGGAAAGGGAGCAAGAAACATTCAGGACGGCCATTCGGCAGGAGCTCCTCCACCACTGCAGGGCCTGGGAGGACTTACTCTGACTCTCCTGGAGAATGTCTGAATGGCTGCATGGATGAGGAGGCTGGGGAGTGACTGAGGGGCAACTTCCTGGGGTGGCACAGTGCAAGACCCGAGCTAGGGGAGGTCCCCCTCCATGGAGCTCAGGGAGCTGGGCGGGCTGGCCTGGGAGGGGAAGGAAAGCCAGCACAGAGCCCAGGCCGTGTCCAGCCCTGCCACCAGCACGACTCCACAGTCACCAGCTCTAGGATTGTCACCATCCTCCTGAGCCGCCATCTTTGTTTCCCTCCTCCTCCTCCAGAGGACGTTTCCCTTGGATCCTCAGGCTGCCTTCTTAGCCAGGCTCTCACGGATCACGCTGCTCTGTGATCAACCATCCTTAGGGTATTGGGGGCCCCCACCTGCTGGAGGCCAAGCAGAGATGGGGGGGTTTCCCCCAAGGCCTCCCTTGTTTTAAACCTTTTCCAAGTCTCGTGTTTGCAGGCAAAGGGAAAGGTCTTCTCAGCTCCGAGAGGAGCTCGGCCTTCTCAAGCCGCACCCGTGGCAGTGCTGTGGCGGGCTGAAGAACACGGTCCGAGGAAGCCCCCCACCCACTTCCAAGGAGCCCCAGGAGGCCTGAGCCAGAGCCGAGCTTCCCTGGGCAAGCCATCCCACCTCTGGCCCGCTTTGTAAACAACGACCCCAGGCCAGCCTGGTCCCACGGATGATCAAGCCATAACACAGTCTGGGCGCCTCTGGGCATAGGCAAAATCACTGCCAGCAAAAACTTGGCAGGCCCAAGTCACCTCTGACTGCATTTCTTTCTTTTTTTTTTTTAATAAATTTTTTTGACAGTATAGATACATGAGTAATTTTTTTTTATAACATTATCCCTTGTATTCATTTTTCCAAATTATCCCCCCCTCCCTCCACTCCCTCCCCCCGATGACAGGCAATCCCATACATTTTACATGTGCTACAATATAACCTAGATACATTATATCGTGTGTAAATCCAATGTTCTTATTGCACGTTAAGTATTAGATTCCGAAGGTATAAGTAACCTGGGTAGATAGTAATGCTAACAATTTACATTCACTTCCCAGTGTTCCTTCTCTGGGTGTAGTTGTTTCTGTCCATCATTGATCAACTGGAAGTGAGTTGGATCTTCTCTATGTTGAAGATATCCACTTCCCTCAGAATACATCCTCGTACAGTATCATTGTTGAAGGGTACCGCGATCTCCTGGTTCTGCTTGTTTCACTCGGCATCAGTGGATGTCAGTCTCTCCAAGCCTCTCTGGATTCCTCCTGCTGGTCTGACCACATTTCTTCATCTCTCAAGGGCAAGACAGTCCATGGGCCTGGAAGCAGGAGCTGTGGCCTCCAGCCTCCAGAAGGACCCTGCATCCCCGTCCCCTTCTCTCTGTGGCTCCAGCCGGAGAGTTGCGGCCCGGCCCGCGTGGCACCCCACACAGCAGGAGCTCCTTGGGCTCACCGGCACCTTCCCAGGATCTGGTGCTCCCTCTTGCCAATATGGCGGGCTCTCTTAGCTTCTGGTTCTCCCCTTTCTGAGAGGTCAACTTCCGCTTTTATCACGGTCCAAAGGCCTTCTCCGCCCTGGAGCCTGAAGTGTCTGGGATCCTCCTCCTGACCGGAGGCTGGGTCCAGTCCTGCGCCCCCAGTCACTGCTTGGTGAACGGGCCGACGCCCTCCGTGCGTCCCCTGCCAGGCCTGGGCAGAGGCAGCGGGCAGGGTCCTGCTTCTGGGGCAGCCTGTCTTTGCAGGCCCCGCAGGCCGCTCCCTGGGAGAAGGAGGGCTGCTCCCCAAGCAGTCTGAGCTGGGGAGGCAGAGCCGGGGCCTCCAAGCACAGGACCACCTTCTTCCTCCCAGACCACCCGGACATCCGCGGTCACACTCACCATGGCGTAGTAATTGCTGTTCACCATGATGGGGCCGCGTCCTCTGAGGTAGATGTATTCTTCCCACCAGTCACTCACCTAAATTGGAGACACAGAGAGACACAAAGTTCTCAACAGGAACGTCAGCCATCTTCAGGCTCAGGGTGGAGGGGGCAAGGGGCGGGAGCCCCAGCTTCAGAGTGGGAGTTGCCATTAGGCTACAACTGGAACCGGATCTCATAGACTGACTACAAGAGCTCCTCCTGCACTGGCAGGGCCCTAGACAGAGGGCATCGTTGTCCTGCAGGGGAAGGGATGCCAACTGGCAGGCGGTGGTCCCCGGGGCCAGGCTGGCTCACTCGTCGAGGATTTCTCAACACTGATCAAGGATTTCTCCCTGTTTAGGGCTGCCCCAAGTGCTTGGAGAAGTCCGGGAGATCCCGGGAGATCCCTTCTCGTCCCTCAGATTTCCTCATGGGTTGAGTTCCCATTTCCTGGCCCTATGCCCTTAGCTCTCCTGCCAGAATTATCAAGGATCTCTTTATGCTGAATCAGCCCACTCCTCCTGGACCTGTCCCACTTCTCCTTGTAAAGTTCTCCTGATTGTCTGACCATTCTTTCTCAGGTTACTTTGCAGGTGCATTGTCCACACCACATCCTCAATTGTGGGTGTCCCCAAGTTTCACTTAGACTCTCTTCTCTCTACTCTTTCTTGGGGAACCTCATTAATTCTTAGGGTCCTAATGGCCTAATGGCAGATAACTCCAAGAGATTGTTTCAGACTTTAAACCTGGATCCCTAGCACTTAGCATCTGGCCTGGCACACAGTAAGTGCTTAATAAATGTATGTTGATAGGGTCCTAATGGCCACCCGTGGCAGATAACGCCAAGAGATTGTTTCATACTTTAAACCTGGATCCCTAGCACTTAGCATCTGGCCTGGCACACAGTAAGTGCTTAATAAATGTATGTTGATAGGGTCCTAATGGCCACCCGTGGCAGATAACGCCAAGAGATTGTTTCATACTTTAAATCTGGATCCCTAGCACTTAGGATCTGGCCTGGCACACAGTAGGTGCTTAATAAATGCATGCTGATTGCCTAAGAGCAGGGACCAGCTCTTCTCCTTCATTGGTACCAAGAAAATCCAGTCATGTCAAACCCCAGGGACAACTGATCAGGACAATGAAGGCCTAGGAGCTGATAGTCATGTACTCACATAGTTTGTGGCCCACCAAGATTTCAGCTTCAGATACCACTGCAGTCTTGGCCCAAGGTTAATGGTGAAATCTTCGGCAAGCCCCTTCATCCTTTTAAAATCTTCTTTATTCAGAAGCGGCTGGACTGATTCTAGATACTAGATTTAAATAGTTAAAACAAAAAGGAAAATCAAGGTTGGGGAGGATGCCAAAATCGATTTATGCCTTAGTGATTCCCAGCAGCCTTAGAGTCAGGAAGACCGGGATTCAAGACCGCTCTTTTACACATCTTAGCAAAAGTGGTCAAGCCTGTTAATGTCTCGGTGTCTCACGGTATCTCAAGTTTCTAAGATTTTACATTGATGAGAAGTCAATCCTTATCACTAAAAGGAAAGTTTCCACACCCACAAAGCCAGAGTTCTGGATCCAGCCCCTACCTCCCTTGCAACCTCTCTCCCAAATCCCTCAGGGAAGACGTTGTTTAATTTTTTGCAACTTTGGATTGATTGGTTTTGCTCCTGTTTCTTATGAGACTCTCAGGGGAGTTCTCTGGTTCATTCTCTGATCATGTGAGAGGACAGGGGAAAGAACTCCCAGGTACGTCACCCACTCACTGAGGGAAGCACAGAAGCAGCCTTGTCGATTTGTAAAATCTCACTCCCGGATCCTAATGCACTGTTGGGGAGGTTGTGACTAGTCTAACCATTCTGCAGAGCATTTTGGAACCAGGCTAAAAAATTGGACATCCCTTTGACCCAGCAGGGTCTCTACGGTATCCCAAAGAGATCATAAAAAAGGGGAAAGGGGCAAAAATGTTTGTGGCAACCCTTTTTGTAGTGGCAAGGAACTGGAAACTGAGAGGATGCCCATCAGTTGGGGAATAGTTGAATAAATTGTGGTATATGAATATTATGGAATATTATTGTTCTGTAGAAAATGACCAGCAGGATGAATTCAGAGAGGTCTGGAGAGACCGACAGGAACTGATGCTGAGTGAAGGGAGCAGAGCCAGGAGATCACCGTACACAGTTACCAGGATATGTGATGATCAACTCTGATCAACTCTCAATGAGATGATTCAAGGCAGTTCCAATAGACGTGGGATGGAAAATGCCATCCACATCCAGAGAGACAACTACAGACACAGAATGTGGATTGAAACAGAGTGTCTTCACTGGTTTTTTCTTTGTTTGTGGTTTTTCCTTTTCTTTTAATTTTTCGTTCACAATATAACTAATGTGGAAAATATGTTTAAAATGTCTGCATAGCAGATTTCTTGCTGTCTTGGGGTGGGGGAAGTAGGAGAGGGAGGGAGAACTTAAAATCTTGCTGAAATGACTGTTAGAACTATTTTCACATGTAATTGGAAAAATAAAATACTATTGAGTAAAAAAAAAAAAAAAAAAAAAAAAAAAGAGCAAAAGATAAAAAAATCTTGCTCCCAGCTACTCTGAATGGACCCTCTCTCCTGCCTCCCACGAGCTGGGGTTTGGGAGAAGAGGCAGCATCTGAAATGGAGACTCTCTTAATGGGTTTGTCCTCCCACCCAGGCTGCCCTCATCTGAAGGGGCTAGACAGAGAAGGAAGGGATCTCTGTGCTTGCTCGTGTCCACATCAACAGCCACAAACCACCTCCAAGCAGCCACTGCCCCAGACACGGCTGAGACCATCTGGCAGCTGGGTCATTATGCCCTCGGCCACTGGGATGAGCTCAGGAACGGTGCAGCCTGACTTTAGGAGAAAGATGGCAAGGAGCCTAAGCCCTGAGATGACATTCAAGGCCTCAGCGAGCATCATTTCCAGCCCTGCCAAAGAATGAAGCACTAGAAAGCATTAGAATGTGGAGAGCTCCGTTCCATCAAAAACGTACCCTGTTGACGGTATCTTTAACAGCTGGCACTGGGAGACGGGGCAGGGACGTCTGGAAACTGTACAGCATCGGCTTTCGACCTGAGAATATCTTCACCATTCCCTGAAATCCAAGAAAAGTTCATTTACATCGAGGGACTGGCATACAGTAGGTGCCTAATAAATGCTGCAAAATCAACTAATAGGTTTTAAAATGGGATTATGGAAAAACAGGAGTTGTAAGACATCTGTGATTCAATTGGAATCAGACTTCTGTTATCCTATTAATTCTCTGCCAAGAAGGTTCAAGGTAGCCCATAGCTATGGAATATTGCACAAAATGGCAGATTTTTTTTCAATAGATTGATTTGTTTTGCTGATTTTTTTCCTCTTCTTATTTTCCTTTTGAAGAAAAAAAAGATGACTCAGTTTTCTTTTCCTTCCTTCTTGATCTGATTTTTCTTATGCAGCAAGGTAACTGTATAAATATGTATACATATATTGGATCAAACATGTATTTTGACATATTTAACATGTATTGCACTACCTGCCAGCTAAAGGGGGTGGAAGGAAGGAGGGGAAAATTTGGAACAAAAGATGGCTCTCTGGGAAGTTGAGAGATACAGAGGGAAATTTATGTGATGTTAAAAATAAAATAGGGGGCAGGTAGGTGGCGCAGTGGATAGAACACCAGCCCTGAATTCAGGAGGACCCAAGTTCAAATCTGATCTCAGACACTTAAGACTTCCTAGCTGTGTGACCCTGGGCAAGTCACTTAACCCCAGCCTCAGAAACAAAAAAAAAAAAATTAAAAAAAAAATAAAAGATACCAATAAAGATCTATTTTTTGAAAACAAAACAAGTCTGGTGTCCCTTCTTAATTATTTATGTGAGGGTTATTGGGGGCAGGCTTTTTTTTTAATTAAGCTTCCCCCTGCCATCCTGAGGAGCCCATACATTATTTGAATTGAAAATAATGGAATATTAATATCAACACAGGGAAAACCATAAGTTTGAGAAGAACAAGGAAACCAAAGTACTTTCTGAGAGATGAGAGATGTTCCTTTCCTAGAAATGGGCACATCTTCTACTTGCAGCCAGAAAGACCTAGCAGGGGACAGTCCCCTCATATTATGGATGAGAGAAGGTTCTTCCAGGAATACTCAGTGACCTGCTCTCAGTCTCAGGCAAAATTAAATCCACTACATCATGCTCCCTTGTTACTTACAGATGATTCCTGTAAGGAAACAGCCCGTTGGCCAGTTGAGGTATTGGACCTGTCCTGGCTGGTAATTCAAGGGCAGAGAGGGGGTGGGTGAAGGAGATTTGGGGACTTCCAGGAGCTGCATGAGCTGACTCACTCAATGCAAGCCTCCCATCTTGCCATCTCTCCTCTGACCCATAGCCCATTTGTGCCCTGCTGGGCCAGTCAGGTCTGCCTGTTAGACCAGTGTGAGTTATGATCTTTTGGGGAGTTGATGGGGGTCTTTTCCCATTAAACTATAAACTCTTTGAGGGCAGGAACTTTAAAAATTAGTTATATCTTCACGGCTTAGCCCAGTGCCTGACACACAGTAGGTGCTTAAAAATATTTATTGGATTGGATGTATTGTAATATAACTGATCTTCTGGAATCCTTGGTCTAAGGAAGAACTGAGCCCACTTTTTGAGCTGTGAGTGGGACTGGCTTCTCTGAGACAGGAGAGAAGGAAAAAACATGCAGTAAGCACTTACTATGTGTCAGGCACTATACTAAGCATTTAAATTTTTTTTTATTATTTTAGCTTTTATTGACAGAACATATGCACGGGTAATTTTTCAACATTGACCCTTGCAAAAACTTCTGTTCCAAATTTCCCCTTCCTCCCCCCACCTCCTCCCCTAGAGGGCAGGGAGTCC
Organism: Sminthopsis crassicaudata; assembly: GCF_048593235.1. NCBI lineage: Eukaryota > Metazoa > Chordata > Mammalia > Dasyuromorphia > Dasyuridae > Sminthopsis > Sminthopsis crassicaudata. The sequence continues at coordinate 253,193,761 of NC_133622.1, forward strand.
CATACATGTTAAACATGTTAAATACAATATATCATACTAAGCATTTTACAGATAGGATCACATTTGATCATCATAACAGCCTTGGGAGGTAGGTTCTATTATTATCCCCGTTTTACAGATGAGGAAACAGAGGCAAACACAGCGTAAGGCTCACACGGTCAAGAAGCATCTGAGGTTATATCTGAACTCTCTGATGGCTTCGCAGAAGTGCTTGGCTTTGCATTGCTATAAGAGTATAGCTAGTCCAGTCCTGGCCATGTCAGGATGTGATAACTTCTCCTTCACACTGTCAGGGGGGCAGTTAGGGCTTGGGGGAGCAGCCACATAGTTGGCAGGCCTCTGCTGGGCTTTGATACAGAATCTCCCTCTTGAGATCTCGCTTTTTATAAGGCAAAAAAAAGTTTACCTGGACCATGGCATTTATATAAACTTCACTTTACCTGTAAACTCCAATATATTTGAATTCTAGCCAAGATCTTTAAAGAAAAAAAAAAAATCAAACAATTAAGTCCTCAAGTATTTTAGTCTTTTCTTTAAATATTTGTTTCCTGTTCTCTAGGGGGTGAGGTCTGGAACCCATTTGTTGGAGCTTCCAAAGAGCAACCACTCAGACTTGTGAATTACCTTCTAAACACCTCTTGGGCCCTACTTTACCCACTCTTTGCCCCCACCTGGCCCTTTTGCCCTGTCCAGTAGCTGAAATGGAAAGAAAATCACATAATGTCACTGTTAATAGTAAGATGATGTCATCTCTAAGGGCAAAATGACAGAGAATAGTGCTGGACTTGAAGCTAGGAAGATACAAATGAGAGTTCTTATTTGCTTTATATATATATATATATATATATAATATATAAATATATAATAATATAATACATATATAACTATATATAATGTTATATATGTATTATATTATTATATATAGTTATATATAAATATATTATATATAATAATAACTATTATATATAGTTCAGTTTACTAGCTGAACAAGTCTCTTCTCTTTCCTCAGCCTCAGTTTCCTCACCTGGGGATAAATGAGATATGTGTACACTGCCTCACAAACCCTAAAGCAGTCCATGAAAGCTGGATGCTGTGTACACGTGTGTGTGTATATGTGCTTGCATGTGCCTGCCATTCACAAACCAGTCCAATTCTTATTCCTGGGACTTCATTATTATTTTAAAAAACAGTTTAGCCCATATTTTGTTGGAGAGTTTTACAAATTTTGGAAAGAATTCAAAAGATGGCTGGAGGGGAGAAAAGAAGGGCTCATTCAGGACCACAGACAACTCCCTCCTGAGTGAATGAGTTTGTGCTAAGTCAGGACTGGAGGAAAGGCAATGATATTTGAATGGGAAAAGGAAGGAAATGTGACAGAGGGACCCACAGAAGCCGTTGCTCTGACAGCCCCCCCCCCCACTCCCAGCCTCGGTGTGACTGCGCCATTCTGGCCAAGCAACATTACCATCCAGATTCTAGTTGCTCGGCTCAGTTTGCCGTGCTCAGCAAACATCCAGCCGTGGTAGGAGAGCAGCATCTTTAAGGAGTACCGCATGGCCATGATGAGGGTGACCCAGAGCCCTGTGCCAAACAGAATGCCGCTGACAATGTTCTTGGTCTGGGTGGACATAGAACCCCTGCAAATCAGACAGGACAATTCCATATTAGCCAGGTGAGAAGGTGCATTGGGTGCTCGAGCCCCCCGTGACCGAGAACACGAAGAAAAGAAGCCTTCCTGCCCCCAAGGGAGAGAAGAGCCCACTAGAACTAGAACACTGATGCCATCCATTCAGGGAAGCAAGCTGGGCTCTGTGATTCCTTCCATGAAATCAAAATACATTCTTCCCAAGCTGGCAATGATGCTTAACCCAGTGCTCGTCGTACCTTCTTTACTTCAGTCAGACTAATTAAGTGACCGCAAAGGCAGAATTTAGTGCCTTTGAAAGCATGAGGCCTTGATGGCAGACAGAGCTGCCCCCCAGAGGAAAAACAAAATCACTTTCACTGACCCCACTTGAGCATGTCTGTCTAATCTTCTTTGTTTGCTATGACTTTGATTGAGATAGACTCTCAAATGTAGTCATTAGGGAGAAAAAACTAGGGAATCATTGAGTCTTAATGCCCTTTTCTTCTCCATTTTTATGGATGCACTATGAACAACGGATATATTCAATCACCATAGAAATCCAATCATTTTTTTCTGAATGTGGAGTTTCCAAATTAGGTCAAAGTGATATTTTTTTAAAACTGACCATTGCAGAGAAATAATTTAGCACTTTAATCTATTCTTAATACAGTATTCTTTTTTTTTTTTTTTAACTCTCATAACTTTATTTATTTATTTTTAATTCATTTTTCCAAATTATCCCCTCCCTCCCTCCACTCCCTCCCCCCGATGGCAGGTAATCCCATACATTTTACATGTGTTACAATATAACCTAGATATAATAGATGTGTGTAATACAGTATTCTTAATACTAATTTTAAATAAATTTAATATATTACATAATTATGTTATATATAATTATGCACAGTATACAAATAAAAATATATAATAAATTTAAATGAAAAGAATTTAAATAAAACGATTATATTGTTAATTTTAATATTAAAATATGCAAATATAGATAATCATCACCTATATCATTCCATAAAAAACTTCAAAGATTTGCAAAAAAAAAAAAATTAAACTTTCCCAAATTAGAGATTAATTAAATTTCAAACAGGAAATACTTTTTTTCTGATAAAAATAACCATTTTAAAACTCAAGTCCTTAAAAGGCTATAAAAAAGAATCTTAGCTTTGATTTATTTTTAATATTTGTTTTTCTTCTTCTTCTTCTTTTTTTTTTTTTTTTACAATTTTTCCCAGCCCAGTATAAAAGCAAAACATTTGGATCTGTTTTTCAAGAAAAGATATTTTTTAAATGTGTATTTTGGATTTCTTGTATTATGTAACTTAGGGGAAAATAACTAAGCTAGAGAAATAAAGTAGCATATTAAATATTTCTTATAGAGAGGAACTTTATAAAAAGAGATTTATTAGAAATATGGTTTCTGTTAAAAAGTAACATTCCCACTAGAAAGGGAAAGTGGCTATTGCAAATTCTAGCATGGAATACAGGAAAAGAAAAGCCACATCTTTTCTTCTGTGGGTCTTGGCTTTGAGGAGATCAGATTTCTGAGTTCAACAAAAGTATGGACAGGAACTCTATGGAGGAAGTGGAAGTCAACCTAAAAAGACTGAATATATAAGTGAAACAATTCTAATGAAAAATAAAAATGGTCGTGGTCTGAAGACACCGATGTGGATACACAGGAAACTCTCTTACTAGCTCAGATCTAAATAAGATGGGGAACCAAAGAGGGATGGTTCCTAAGAGTGAATACAAAATGGCACAAGGTTCATATAATGTTAATGACAGGAGTGCCAAAGCCCAGAATGTCCCATGGCTATGAGGAAAACCAAAGGATACCTTGGAAGGGTCCTTCAGCCAGAGTATTTGGCAAGCCCAGATTCAAAGAAGGATCTGGGCTGTTACCTGGGGATGATGGGATGATGACCAATGACTAAAAGAAGGCAGAGATAAAAACTCATTTTTCAGCTTCTATTTTTCTCCACTAAGAAGAATCATAGGGATGAGAAAAAATTAAAACATGTAATGGGTGGTGGGGGCTATGAGCTGATCTTTGAGAAACTATCTTGTTATTTTTGGATTTCATATGTGTGACTCAGATACCTCTCTCTTCCCTTTGATGGCTAACTTTCTTGAGAAACCTTCCTCCTGAGGTGACTCTACTTCTTTTCTTCTTCTTCTTTTTTTTTTATTCTCTTTATAATTCTCTGTAGTCTGACTTCAACCTCATTCTTTAACTGAAATCACTTTCTCCAAAGTGGCCACTGATTTCCTAATCAAAAAATTGAGTGTCTTTGCTCAGTCTTCATGCTTCTTAACTTTTGTGTAGCGCCTGACGCTTCTTTAGGATTTCACGATGCTGCTCTCTTGATTCTGTTCTTTCCTCTGTAGTGATTACCCAATATTCTCTGCTGTAGCCTCTTTTCTTTTCTTCCTACACTATTCCCTATGGTGATTTCATCAGCTTCTTTGGTTTCAATGATCTTTACACTGACAATACCAGATATAGACGGCATCTCAACCTCAACATGTCTAAAACAGAGCTGATTATTTTCCTTTCCAAACCCTCCCCTCTTTCAAATTTCCTTGTTACTGTTGAGAGCACTATACTCCCAGACACTCAGGCTGGTAATCTTGGTGCCATTTTTTAATCAGTGTTGAAACATCACAACATGTCTTCACACTCAACAGCCACCAGTTTCTTCATCTCTTGCCTAGACTATTGCAAAAGTTTTCTAATTAGTCTCCCTACATCCTTCAAGGTCTTCCCCATCCCAATCCATACTACAATCAACCCCCAAAGTTTACTAATTATAAGTTTGGCCATATCATCTTCCTTCCTGCTGCCTAACACAACCTACAGTGGCTCCCTATGACCTCCAAGAGCAACTATCAAGACCTCTATCTGGCACTGAAAACCCTTCCCAGTGTGGTTGTCTGCTCCTTGGACTTGCAGGTTCAGCTGCTCTGCTCTCAAATGCAGTTCCCCATCATCTCCTTTGCATGTTTCCTCCCCCACACCTCCTGTTCTCTTAACTCCCCTCAAAACATGGCCTACATCCCACCAGGAGGCCTTCCCTAGTCTGCCTGGCTCCTTTTCTGAGACTACCGCCATCCATTCCACCTAGTGAATGGAAGGAATGCACAAATCTTAGAAATATTCACATTATAATAAGCTTTCAATGGCCTAATCTCTTCCATTTAATCTTGATCTAAAAAAGCAACATTAGCAAAGGTCTAATTCAGATTAAACTGGCAATTTTTTCATCCGCTCCATGGGAAAGATTGCCTGCCACAATTTGAGCAAGCAGTGTATGACCAAGCCCACACATCTACAATTGGAAACCTCCAGCAACTTCAAGAAGGAATGTTCCTTAAGATTGAGTCACCAGTGGAGTTACTGGCTTGACTGTGTGAGTCCCACCCTGGGCCAGGGAACATTGGCTGACACCCTTTTAATATAGAGCCTCATATAACAGGACTATCCAAGCCTTAGGAAATCCTGAATTTCTTTCTAGAAGAGTGCAATACGATTTTTGGTTGATGAAAGGACCCATGTTTCTCAACTAATTTGAGGCTCCAGGCTCATACCAGACATGTCCCCATGTCTCCAGAAGCCTTGTGCATGAGGACAGGAGTGAGGTTATCATTTCTCTGCCTGAAATCCTCCTTTCCCACACACACTGATATTCTAGGGTTGGGACACACCCATCATTAGCAATGACTTGGGCCACAGGGTCAGTCCATGTCATTAGGTTGAAGAGTCTGCTCACTTTCCGATTGTCATCTTCAAGCTCAAATTAAGTCTGCTCTTAAAAGGAACTTTTATCTTAACTTAGTCCAGTCACTACAGATATTCACACCCAAATGAGCTAGATGACCCATAAAATCCCTCTGTATCCTTTAAACCTATTTAAAACAGATGTCAACTATGCCCAGTACTTCTATGTGAGGTAGGAACTAGATTAAAATGTTAACGGGGAAATATTTAACAAAATAAGTTAAAACATAGATAATATTAATATATGATTTTCTAAATCGGTTTGTGGATGGTTCAGTGGCCCCTATTGCTACAGGACTTGATACGACTGATTTAAAGCATATTACACTTTTTATCACATATGGCCTTGTATTCTCATACACCCAACTTGGAATCTGATAACATAGTCAACTAGAAAAGAAATAATCAAGCATTCTTTTTATGTATGTTACTCTGCAACCTTTCAATACTTATAAATGTAAATATGCAATAACTCAACAAGGTTTTATTGAGTGCTTACTGTGTGCTAGGATCCAAGACTATAAATACAAATGGAGTTATGTGTAATTCACAACACAACAAGAATCCAAACAATTACAAAGAGAATAAACGTGGAAAGCTGTTAGAGACAAGTTAATTTGGGAGGGGTGTCACGGAGTAGTTGGGGAGAATCAGAGAAAATGTCATGATAAGGTGGGGCCTGAAGTACTTCTTGAAAGAAGAGATTCTATCAAAAGATGGGCCTGGAAAGAGTGTCTTTCAGTCTAGGGACAGACAGTGCAAAGGTATGGAAACTAGAGAATATGTTCTGTGTGAGGAACACATTAAAGGCTAATGGGGCTAGATGGAAGAGAACAAGAAAGGAAATCACAATGAGAAAGATCAGCACTTCCATCTTTAGTTCACTAGCTTTTCTACCTCTGTCTAGGTTCAACTGCCCACTGTGGGCCTAAACTGAGTGGTCTTGAGGAGGGACAGATAATATTCTTATATTTGGTCATTGCACATGGGAGGTGTGGTCAGTCAGAAAACAAAACACTTACCTCTAGGGATTCCCATTGTTTTATCATCCCAGGTGCCCCTTCTCTGAATTATTTGCTACAGAGAGGGAACGGGGAAATTCCTTTGGTTTGTTCTAGGGGGGAAGGATTCAGCACTGGATCTTGGGCCTTTCCAAAAGTCTTGATTCCTTTTTGGAATCTATTGGGGGGAGCTTCTGTCAAAAAGACAGAACAGACAGTCCCGCCTAAGCCAAGTTCTATTGCATACCCTTAAAACAATAACAAGAATGTTTAACAAAAAAGAAGGACATCAATGTTAAGATGGAGAAAAAAGAAGGAAGCCCTCAACTACTCACACCTAGACAACTTTAAAGAAAAGCTAGGAGAATGCCTGGAGAAATAAGCCAGCAGAAAAAAGGAAAAAAGCAGAGATGGTGGAAAAAAGTAAATCATTTAAAAATCTCAAAACTAGAAAACCTCAGAGCCCTACAAACCAAATCAACAAATCTAGAAGACAAAATTCCATAAGATGATCTGAGAATTATTTATCTCCAAGAAAAAATAAATTGAAAGAATTAAAATATCACATTTCATGAAATTAAACAAAACAAAACTTTACCAGAGGACAAATCAAGATAATGCACAGGATAAAGACAGGGAGGAATCTAAAGTTAATTCCATGAGAAATGTTCTTGTCAGATCTCAGAGCTTCACAGTTAATGAAAGAGACTCTTCAGTAGCCCGCAGGAAGCAATTTAAGTAGCAACAAATGCCAATTCAAATTGCACAAGAATCTTCAAGGATAAGAAATTAATAAGAACCTGAAATGTGTCATTTGATAAACAAGAGCAATTGGCATGTACCCAAGGCTAAAGCAGTCACCATGCAAAACTCGGCCTCGTTCATCATGGGAAAAGATGCTTCATTGATTAGGCTCATCTATTCAAGGTGACTGGTGGCAGCTGTTTTGTCTATCTCTACTTTCTAAACCTTCATAGATTGTAAAATCAAACTTATACTTTCTATGTCTCCTGACTTTCCCTGATCCCTGTGTCTGCTTGGCTAGTGAATTCTGAAACCAGATGCAACAGGTTCCTAATTCTTATCACTGACATCTCTAACTGAATGCCCAAATCTAGTGTCGCAGAATGTTGAGCCTAAATCTGCTCTCAGCTTTGCCCTCAGGATTCACAAAGAATAAAATTTTAAAGCTCTTTAAACACTTGAAGACAGCTATCACACCCTAGACTCCTTCACCAGAATTTCATGCGGCATGACCTTGAGATCACTGATTCACGACTGATTGCTGATTACTGGTTATGGCCCTCTGACTGCTCCCCAGATAAACATATCTTTCCTAAAGTCTGGTGCCCAGAACTGAACACAATCTTCTGAAGGTGGTCTCAGTATGGCAGAGGATTGGGGAACTAAACCCTTCCTAATCCTGGAATGACTCAATACCTTGCTCTCCTTATTGTTTTATTTATTTATATTAATATACATTTCTTTATGAATCATGCTGGGAGAGAAAAATCTGAACAAAAGGGAAAAACCATAAAAACATAAGAAAGAAATGAACACAACATGTGTTGATTTACATTCAGTCTCCATAGTTGCTTTTCTGGATGTAGATGGCATTTTTCTATCCAAAATTTATTGGGATTGCCTTGGATCAACACCTTGCTATCTAACTTGCCATCACTACAAACTTGTATACACAAAGAAATCCAGAAATCATTGCCCGTGTCACCTCAAAAACAGGACACACCCCAAAATGCCCAAAGGCCTCCATCACAATCATTCACCACAATCTTCCCAGAGTCTGTATGAACCCTGCAAATTCAGAAAGCTAAAACAATAAGGTGGTTCTAGAGCTGCCCCCTCAGCTTTGGGAAGACCTCCCCAAGGATGCCTCGGGGCAATCAGAGCTCCTAAGAATTCTAGAACTGGACACTATGATGCCAAGGAAAGCTCAGTACCAGGAACCAACTCCTCCTCAGTATCTCCAGTGGCAGCCTCTTTTGGTTGAGACCCCTACCTCATGCTGCGGAGGACCTAGTCTGATTCCAAAAAGAAAAGCAGTAAGAGAGGCTGCTCCATTAGAACAAACAAATGACAAGACAAAACACGGAAAAATGAGCTAAACATCTTAAATCAAAATCCATGGGATTTTAGTCATCTTTATCAACTTCAAAGGGTTGATGTCAGCATATAAAACTCATTAGCACAGGAGAATTTAAAGCATGAAATTCCCACTTACGTTGTTCCAAGAGTTTGATTGATCTTTGCTATTATTCCTAAGGAAGGATCAACTTTTGCGTACATGGTTGACATCACCCCCACCACCACAATAAGCCAGCTGGATGGGCTTGCAGGATACACGCCTGTGATGATTCCATTCTAAAAATAAACACACAGAGGTAGCTTTGGAGACCAGTAAGCTCTGCTTTCACTCAAGGTATCACAAGACCCTGGCATTTCTAAGCAGCTTATCTTGATCCAAGGGTGACCTAGAGTTGCCTTTCGCTGGCCCCTCGCTGGGCACTAGGTCACTCACTCTGAACCCAAGGCAAGAATCCCCAGTTGGACAAAAGGGGGTTCGTGGGTCCCTCGTAATAGCAAAGTCTGGATGTGTTCCCAAAAAAATGCTGGTGATTTTCTGATTATTCATTGTTAGGGACTAGTTTTACCTTTCCACCCTCCATCAGTATAAACCTCAAACCACCTAACCCCGGGGGCAGCCTCCATCACAGGCACAACAGAGAGTCCCACACTTCTTCAGGAACCTCTGATAAAGCTCTCAGATTGGGCACACTGGCTCTTTGGTCTGCTGTTTTTACTTTCATTGGCTCAGCTGATTAAGAAAACCCAGTGAGCTTAAATAAGCATTCCCACTGAGGAATAATTAAATTTACCTGGCTGAAGAAACAGAACCTAAGAACAACAACCAATAGTGAATTTAAGCCTTTGTGTAAACCTTCTGTCTTTTTTTTTTAATTCTCAGGCTTAGGTTCCTCATCCGTACAATGGGGATAGTAGGATATATTACTTCTTTTCCTAACAAGGATGTGGGAAGGATTAATCTGAAAAAGCGAAGTCAGTACATGTTTTTATTTTTTAAAAAGTGGGACTTCAGACTTCTCTTGCTTTCTAAATTAAACTGGTCATCAGTGTAGTCTTTTATGTTTCTTAGATCATAATAACTTTTTGAAGTCACAGAGTTGGAGACCCTGGGGGTTATTTGCAAAGTCTTTAAGCTGCAATGTCCCACACAGCCAAGAGAGAAACACAGGATTTCCTTGAATCTGAAAAGTTCTGCCTCGAGATTCCTGTGTACACAAAGCCTTGATAATCCATCATTCCCTCAAGGGGAGATTGAGTGAAATGAGTTTTCCTTAAAACCAAGGCTCTCACACTTTCTGGCTTTTTCAGGTCAACCCTGTGTTGATACCATTGTTGAATTTTCCAAATGAGTGGCCCCAACTCACTATTTAAACTGTATTCTCCCAGAGTTTCCAAAGAGCGCTGGAGACAAATAAGAACAATAAACACAATATGAAGACTGAGAAAATGGAGGATTTCTAGGGATCCTCCAATTCAAACTTTGGTGATTCTAAATACTTTTTCTCATGTCCTAACACTCATCTTCTAAAGCACCATTGATTGAAAGACAAAGACCTTGAATCGGATGAACTTCTTCTTCCACGAGTGGAGGCCTGAGAGGTAAATCTGCTTCAGCGCTTCATGACTCAGACGGAGGTCAATTCCATCCGGAGTGACCGTGAACTGGAAGGCTACGGCTTGGTGAGCTTCCGCCATCTTTATTCAGTACCCTGCCAAAAGAAGAGGGGTGAAAATAATTACAAGAAAGAATCTTGTCCTCATTCTGGGAAAACTCAACACTAAAATTAAGAAATTTCTGAATTGTTTTGCTATTCCCCTATGAGAATGCTGATTTTAAAAACATTCCCTTTAATAGAACTAGAGGCAGTACTAACACTTACACATACTCTCCATATAGAGCCTCTTTGCCTCAACTATATGTCTGTCCAGTATATTTTTTTTTAGATAAATTGAATCAGGAACTGGAAACAGGTCCCCCAAGGTCCTTCCCTAGCACCCAACCCAGGTCAATTGGCCAACTCTTGAAGGCACCTGGCCTTGAAACCTTACATTACCTTTGGGGTTGACTCTTACTAAATCTGGAACTTCCCCTGAGCACTTACTGCGAAAGGCCATGTCCATTGTCTCTTTCAATTAAATTAATCAAATATTTAAAAAGGCAATATGGCATACTAAATGGAGACCCGATTTTGAAGCTAGGAAGACCTGGGTTTGAGACCCATCAGTGACAAATATGTATTTATATTAATATATAACATAGGTTCATATATGTAACATATATATATAACATAGGTTATATACACACTATATTACATATATGTTTATAATACTGATTAGGATATATAGAATATATTGCCATGTATCTGGGGCTGGCTGTTAGACCACCCTCGGTACTCAGTCCACATCAACACACCATCACCAAAAAAGTTTCAGAGACTCTATGGCTGACCTAGAACCACCCACTACTGTGGGAGTCACAGCCGGTCAAGGTGAGCTTCTTTTAGAATAGCCCAACCATCATCTGGGTGCTTGTTCTTCCGGCAACTGCCAGTACTCCCCAGGTCAGTGCCCTCCCTCCACCTCTCCATAAACACCTTTCCAATGTAGGGCATAAGTCATCGATAATGGATGAATTGAAAACAAGAGAGAAAGCAAAGAGCCCTGAGAGCAGGGTGAAAAAGCAGAAAGAAATCTTCCCACTGATCTAAAGAACCACTTAAAAACCAAAGAAAAGTGAAGCCATTCTGAAAAAGCCAATTACTGCAAATGGTCACCCATTAGCAGATGAGCTATTCAGACTCTGAGAAAACAAGGAAAGAGATCGACAAAAGCAGACAACCTGGGCAAAGTGACTCTCCCCCATCCAGTCAGTGGCCAAGCCTTGACTAGAGTACTCCCACATCCCCTCTGCATCCATAGCACACGTGTCCACCCACAGTGCCATTCCTCTGGCACAGGGCCTCTCACCTTGCCTATTACATGAGCTTCTCAGTGGGCTCCCTGCCTCATGTCTTCCCCCTTTTTAAAGACCCCATGGCTCCCTCTTACCTCCCTTTGGCCTGCCAACTTCTCTACTGACTCCAGCTTACCTAGACCAGACTTACTACACACTGCTTCCTTTCAGGTACTGTTAAACCGGACTTCTCATTGGGTTCTTCATAAGAAACAAGCTGACTTTGGACCGGCTTTATCCCCAACCCGGAAGTATCCATCGACAAGGCTTTGTGGCCTTTTCTCGTCCCCCCAGGACTCTCTCCTCTCCTTCCCCACTCCCCAAATCACCTTGTGTATGCTTTGTACCTGCTTATCCATATGCCTGCGGTGTCCTCCAGAGAACAGAAGCTTGGTGCTTGCTGTGTAGACAGGATACACTTACTAAACACTACTAGTTGGAGAGTTGCTTGAGTGACCTCAGCCAACCTCAGCTCACCACAACCACCCTCTCTCCCATAAGGCACCTTCCAGCTCCATAAAACTTCGAGCTTACAATGGTAGTCCCCCCTACCCCCACCCCGTGCCCTTTACCCCACTGGGGCATGGATCTCAGCCCAGAATGAGGCAGGGAGCAAGTGTTTACTGACTGACCTGATCACTAAATCCGTGCTGGCAAAGGGAAAGAGACAATAAATTCTCTTATTGGAGGAACACCTCATTTCCCTCTTCCACAGTACTCTCCTATTTGCATGTGATGCATTTGCATGTGTTAGTGTTTACCTAGGAACACGTGGCATGGCCTGGCATTTAGATCCTTCCCAGGAGAATGGAAATTCCTTGAAGGCAAAAACCATCCCATTTATTGTCTTTGTCTCCCCAGTGAAACACTCGCCTTTTGTGAGAGAGTAGTGACAGCTGGGCTGGAGACAAGCAGCAAACGCAACCCCCAGACCGAGAGCTGTTGCACCCTGACTTCGTCTGGCCCAGCCCTCTCTCTTCACAGATGGGGAAACTGAGGCACGCGCCTGCCTTGGCTAGAGTCACATCGCTAGGAAGGGCAGGGGCAGGATTTGAACCCCCAAGTGCCGGCATTCTGGCCCAGGCACCTGCCTCCAATAAATGTTTACTGCGTTAAATGAGTCCGGCCCCTCCTTGTGATGCAGTGCCATAAAAATAAGGCAGGTGGCAGGGAGAACTTTGCCCGGTGCCATCTGAAATGAAAGGGGCTGTGGCCGATTACTGTTTAACCAGCTGCTAGGAGCCTTGCTGTAGCACAGAGGAACCAGAGGGGGCGCCAGAAGAGACAAGAGCTTAGGCTCCCAGCTTCCCACATGCCCCTGTTGGCTACAATGTTGCCCCGGCCTTGTTACTGTTTCCTGGGGATGTGCTACACTCTAGCCCTTCCGGGAGGACTGTAACCCTCCAGCCCTGTTAGTCTCACTTCCTCAAAAGCAAAGCAATGGTCTTTCAGGGCCCGAGAAGGACTTTCAGTTTCCTTTTGGCCGGAGGAAGGAAGAGTTAGAAGGAAAGCGGCCTCCTTCCCCCTGCCTCCCCTGCCAACCGCCACCAAGGGCTGGCTCACCCACCTGCTGCTGGATCTGCACGAGCGGTGAGAAGCCCTCGGACCGGCGTTGTTTTTCAGCAAGCATTTACTAAGCAATGTCGGCATTCTGCAAACCAAACGCTCTCCCGGCCCTCTCTGGCCCCACAGGGGACATGCAACATTTACACAGATAAGCAAATACAAGACTATTCCCCGAGAGGAAAGCTCTCGGTCACTTTCCCTCTCTGTACAATGGGGGTTAAGAATCAAATGAGATAATGATGTTTTCAAGGTATACAATATAAATACCAATTATGGTATTTTAAATTATACTTATTATTTTGCTGAGGCAATTGGGGTTAAGTGACTTGCCCAGGGTCACACAGCTAGGTCACATTTGAACTCAGGTCCTCCTGACTTCAGGGTTGGTGCTCTATCCACTGTGCCCCCTCGCTGCCTCCTTTAGTGGATTATTTGATAATCACCCAAGTCTGAGCAGCATTGGCAGACAGATGTCTGTCATAGCAGGTGTGGACAGTAAGTACTGTGGTGAGATAAACAGTGAATGGATCCCACTGATTAGCTTAACGAGATCAAGGTGGAGCTGATGGCTGTCCACCAAGCCCTTCCTCCTTCCCATTTCCTCCTCCTTCCTAAGGTCAGTTCAGGAGAATGGGCTTTTCTCACCCGTGTTTGGCATGATACTCTTTGGTTTCCTTTCCAATGTTTTTATAGAGCTATATTTTCTGTTGGTTTCCTTCAAGAGCCTTTTCCACTCCCACCCTCAGACTTTGGACTCCTTGGATGGACAATTAACATTCATTAAGTACAGATTACTCATGGCTGAAGTGCCTATTAACTGGGTCAGCCTCACAGTCAGGAAGACCCAAGTTCAAGGCCCCCCTCTCACATCGATATTGATTGTGTGACCCTGGCCAAGCCCTTTATCCCACCGAGAAGGGGGCAGACCTGCCTTGGTGGAGGAATTCTGCATCTGGGAGTTCCTTGGCCCAGTGAAATCAGACTCATCCTGGCTCCTTCCTTTAAAATTGGTGCCCACTGAGACTCTCCATTAATACTTGAAAATCAAATGTTAAAAACTCCCCCAGTTCCCTCTCCTGTTGCCCCAAACTTTCTCCATCACTCATTGCCACTGAATAGCATCCTAGTGGTCCCAGCACCCATGCTTCCTATCTCTACCTGTGGTAATACCTCCCTTTATTCGCATTTGGACCCTTCTCTTGGCCCCGCTCCTTCCTCAATGTTTCTATTGTTACCCCCCATGGTCCAGGCCTTCCTCCCTCTCATAGTCAGACAGTTTCCTAAATGATCTCCCCTTCTCCACGCCATCCCATGGACAGACACTTTTCCAGTCGCCACTCTCTGGCCCTGAACATGGCTCCTGTAAATAACAGACATCTACAAGGTGCTTGTAGATCATTCCCTCATTGCAGGAAGCAGTAAACACCAAGGCCTCATTTCATTTACAGATGAGGAAGAAACCGAGCTCTCAAGAAGCTGGCATTCTTCTCCTGAGAAATGTGTCTCCACAGAGAAGGGGATACACAGAGAAGTAAGCACAAGATCATTTCAGTAAGCAGGAGCAAGCAGGAAAGGTCTCATGAGGAAGGGGAGATGGGCTCAGTTCTGAAGGAAACTAGATGAGGGAAGGAAGGTGCTCCAAGCATGGGCACAGCCTGGGCAAAGGCCCTGCTAGCAGAGATCTGATTCATGTCACCCCCCTCCACTCTCACTTATTATATTCCAATGGCTCCCAGTTGTCTCTGGATCAAATTGAACCTCCTTTATTGAGCAGAGGAATGCGGGATACATGGCTCCCTAATTATGCTCTGATTCAGCCAAGAGGGGAGGTTTTCTGTTGCCCATACACAATACTCATTTCCTATTATTGTGCCTTTCTTTACCCAGGTAGTGCCCTATGCCAAGGAACTGCTCCTTCCTCCTTGCCTCAGATGATCGTTCTCCCTTCAACACCTTGATTAATTGCTTCCTTCCACCCAACTAGAGACTTGTGGCTGTGCTCCAAACTAAAAGGTGATTTCCCAAGAATAATGATGACAGATGGCTTCTGTGTCAATGAATGTGATGGCTCAATATGATCAATAACACGATCAATATGTGATCAATAATAAACAACAATTGTGAGGACCTGGGGCAACATCACTTAACCTCTCTGTCTGCCTTGGTTTCCTCAACTGTAAAATAGGAATAATAATAGGAACTAGCTCCCAGGGTGGTAGAAAAGAATCAAATGAGCACTTTTCATGCCTCTAGCAGGAACTACATAAACACCAGCTCTTATTATTAAAGCTCATTTCCCTGAACAGAAAGAGTTTACCTCCTCTCTTTTTCTTCTTCGTCTATCTTGACCAAACCAAATTGGGGCCTTCTGCTATACAAACCTCCCTTCTCTCCCACCATGGCCCACTTTGGTTTACACCTTCTGCTGCTTTTCTCTTCTACTCTGGGTAGAGCCCCTCCTTCACTCCCTCCAAGGCTGCCTTCACCATGGCCCACTCCCCTCAAGCCTTTACTCCATGATCTATGACCCTAAAGCATTTGTAGAGAACTACTTTTCACTGTTAATGCATTAGATTATTTTAAAATTATCTCTTAAGTATTTCATTCATTTCAAAAAGTCTACAAATTCTTTGGGACTGAATCCCCTTCTTAAAACTTTTGTTTACAGCCCCCCCCCCCAAAAAAAACATGGCTCCATAAATATCTGAACTCCATTGTCAGCAGAGGGAACTCCACCCACTGACCTAGGCTTAGCTCTAGTGACAAAAATAAATAGACACCCACCATTGAGCAGCCTTCTCTTCAGTCATCTAGAATAATGGCCTGCTTTTCCAGACTAGAAAGCTGAGATTCCGAAGGGTCTCTTGAGGGTCGGTCAGGACCCTGCCCAGCTCTCCTGATTAGATTCTTATGTTCTACTAAACCCATCATTTCCCATGGTTATTAAGGGATAAGAATAGTAGCTGTTTCAGGAGCCATCATCATTTGTTAAGCACCTGACACTGCCATGTAAGAGAGTCTCCTGCTTCTTAGAACTGACATCTTCCCGATCCACTTTATCCCCAATAAAAACAACCCAGAGCTTGATTAACTAAGCTCTTCTCAATTTTGTCCTCACCCTTATCCTGAAATCCTCCCCCCCCTCACAATCAGCTCTTTGTTGTCCAAAGCACTGTCTCCAAGTTCAGTAATCTGTGAGTTAGAAAGCCAGTCCCCCAATTGGATAAATATGAGTTAATGCTTCGGGTTCATCTCCCTGCCAGGTAAAGCTATTGATGATTTGCTAATCTTAACAATGCTGAGCAGACGGATGACGCCTGGAAGTAGAGGAGAGGGCAGCAAGAAGACGGATTTACAGATTTATTTCCTCATGCCAGGGGACAAGTAGGATGGGGGAGGGAGAAATAAAGCAGCATGAAAGCCCTTATTCTGGTTCCGGGTTTTCCAACCATGTCCTTGAGCATCAGTCAATCACCCAGCTTTGAATAAGTCCCTTTAGGTGTCAGGTCTTTGGGGAGTAGATGTTCTGACCCGGGAGATGCTATATGAGCATTTACAAACCCCTCACAGGGTAATCTGGGCAGCTAGGTGGTACAATGGATAGAGTGCCAGGCCTAAAATCAGGAAGATTCATCCTTCTGAGTTTAAATCTGGCCTCAGACACTTCCTGGCTGTGTGACTCTGGATAAGTCCCCTCTGTCAGCCTCAGTTTCCTCATCTGTACAATGAGCTGGAGAAGGAAATGATAAACCATTCCAGTGTCTCTGCCAACAACCCCCCAAATGGGGTCACAAAGACTTGTGCACAACTGAAACAAGTGAATAACGACAAAATAACGACAATCTTGGTGGGGGAGGCCCTGACACCGCACACCCCTCCCTTTTGTACTAGTACCTTCACATGGTAATAGACACAGGAATATTTCTAGAATGACCCATAACCTCACAATGTGCTCTCTCTGCTAAAAATCTCCGTGAGGGAATTTCAATGGATGGCAAGTATCCTTCACTTCTGCTGACAAGTCACCCCGACATTTCTGATCGGGCTATATTCTTTCTTACAATAATCTCTTCTATAAAAGCATCAAAGTGCTAAGGTCCCACTCCAAGATGTTTATCGAGGCACATTCTAGTGGGGAGGCAGGGACGTACAGTGGGCAGCCTGGAAAGCCCGAGATCCAGCCCATTTCTGACACATACTCTCAGGGCACAGATTTGTAGGCAAGAAAATTCTGAACATTCTCTATGTGTGCATTAACTGATTCATAAGTTATAGTTTTGCATCTGTATTGTTTTCTGCTATTACAAGAACAGCAATTGTCTTTTCTTATTTGTATCCTAGCATTTAGTACAGTGCCTGACCCTTCATCTCACACTTAATAGGTACTTAATAAATAGGTGCTTAATAAATGTTTATTCACTACAACTGTGTTCAAGAACCATTGGGCTAAGAATTATGTATATCACAAAAGCACACAAAAATGTTTCTTTTTAAAAAGGAGAGATAAATATGTAACAATATTTTATTCTAGCAAAACCACGGGACCACTGGAGTCACTGAATCCCTATTCAGGGCAACACGTTCAGAGCTGCATTTTAGGAAACAGCTTGGCAGCTCCACGAAGAACAAATTTGAGAAAGTCCGTGGGGTACGGGCACCGGCTCATGTGGAAGGGCAGACTCTTTCTGGGGATACAGGAAAAATGCTTGCTGATTTATCGAAGGCACCAAGCTACGCGGCTGGGATGAGGTTCCTCGATTGGCCTTCCAATGGGACCATAGGTCCATCCGTCCTCCCTCAAATTATTAGATTACAGATATGAAGTGAGACTGCTGTTGCAACAGGCTGTAAGTCTATGGCAGCTGGTAGGACGACCACAGGAGCTGGAAACATAATAGAACCAATGCCAGCACCTTGTAGTGATTTATGTGCTCAATTATTCCCACAAGAATTACAAAAGCCACTCTAGGCTAGGGCCAATTTTGCCTTCTGTTACGACCAGCTAGTAACCAGCAGGCCCTTCCAAGCTGAATGAATGAATAGTGTGGGTAAACAGTCTGAGGATCACTTGAGTAAATTATTTGTTTAACTCAACAGATTAGAGCACTCCCCCCCAATCCCTCCCCTGCAGGCCCCGGGAGTCACAGGCTGCTGTTCCCTGGCCCCCAAACTGACCCCTTTGGAAGGGAATGAGTTGAGAGTGTGCTTGGGTCAGCATGGGCTCACTCCTAGGTGAGGAGCACTGTCAGCTCAAAGATATATTCCGTTTTTGTGGCCTGCCTCGCTGAGGTCCAGCTAGTTATGGGGAGAGTTTAGTTTAGCTCAACAGACAAGGCTGATTCCGGGGTCTCCTGGGCAGGTCCCCCTTCAGAGAAGCATCCGTGGAGAGCCAAGTAAAATGTTCAGCTAGGGAGGAGGGCATGATGCTGGCTTCTCTATCTCAGAGTCTGAACCAGCTGGAGGGAAATTTCCCAGGGAACCCTGAGAGGAAGGAGAACAAGCAATGTCCCCCTCCTGTCTCTGCTGGACCGGAGAACGGCTTCTAGGATGGGGATGGACAGAGTCGGGGGCACATTGGTGCTCATGTTCATTCAAGTAATTTAATCCTTCAGGTGTCAAGGAGAGTCTTCCAATATGTAGGAAGATCATAAGGCAGAGTGGAGAGATATGAAGAGAGAATGAGGGGAGAGATGAATGGGAAAGGAAGCGCTGGGTCTGATTGTTTGGGCGCCTTGGGGGAGGACAGAATTATCCGATCATTGAGAAACTGCAAGAGGGAAAGAGAAGGAGGTAGGAACATCTAATATGACCTCAAACAAGTGACTTAACATGTCGGAGTCTCACTTTTAAATCCTATATAGGAGGGGAAAATGCTGCATAGTGTCAGAGCAAGAAGAGTGGAGAAGACTTGAAGGTAGGGATTCAGGAAGACAGGATGGAAATAGAGGCCTGAAGCTTCGATGTGGTACAAAGAACTCCGAGCCTGGAACTACAGATCCCATACTTCTGCCACTGATGGCCCGGATAGAATGATACAGAATTTGGGGTAAGTTGGAGCCTCTCTGGGCTGTTAAAAGGAAGGCTTTGGCCCAGATGGTCTCCCATCCTCCTTTAAATCTAGAACGCCATCATTAGTGATCTGCAAGCTTAGCAGTCTTGGGATCCTCACTTTCCTTCCCTTCCGGGGCTCCCTTGTCTTTTTTCCCCTCTTAATTATGTCCTAAGTAACTTCTCAACCCATGAAAGGACCAGAGCCAGTTAAATTTTTTTAAGAACTGGGAAGGGCAACTAAGTGACTCAGTGGAGATGGAGTCTGGCTCAGGAGGAGTTCAAATTTGGTCTCAGAGAACTATGTGGATGCCCATCCATTGGAGAATGACTGAATAAATTGTGGTATATGAATGTTATGGAATATTATTGTTCTGTAAGAAACAACCAGAAGGAGGATTTCAGAGAGGCCTGGAGAGACTGACATCAACTGATGCTGAGTGAAATGCACAGGACCAGGAGATCATTATACATTTCAACACCAATACTGTATGAGGATCAGTTCTGATGGACGTGGCCCTCTCCAACAATGAGACGAACCAAATCAGCTCCAATAGAGCAGTGATGAACAGAACAAGCTACACCCAGTGAAAGAACACTCGGAAATGAATGTAGACCACAATATAACATTTCCACTCTCTGTTATCTTGCATTTTTGTTTTTTCTTCTCAGGTTATTTTTACCTTCTTTCTAAATTGGATCGTTCTTATGCAACAAGATAACTATATAAATGTGTATCCATATATGTATATTTAACATATACTTTAGTATATTTAACATGTATGGGACTAACTGCCATCTAGGGGAGGGGTGGGGGAAGGAGAGGAAAAGTTGGCAAGGGTCAATGGTGAAAAATTACTCTTGTTTATACTTTGTATGTAAAAAGCTGTAATAAAAAAATAAATTTAAAAAAAATGTGGTCTCCTTAAGCAAGTATCTTAACCTTAACTGCCTCCAAAAAAAAAAAAAATATGTAAAAACCAAACCCACACCCTGGAGAAGATAAGTTGTACCTGGAAGCTACAGGTAGGGACCGATGACCTAAATAAGATGGAGGCCAAATGCCGTAGGCTCTGGAGGCATTAGTGTGACTTAGAGCCCTGCTCCTATTTAGTGAATTAATAAACATGTACTGAATGTCAGGCACTGTTCTAGGCATGGGGGTACAAAAATAAATAGTTCCTGGCCTCAAGGAACTTGGACTCAACTTTCTAAGAACCAAACTTAGGCACCAGGTCAATGAAGAAAGCATTTATTAAGCACCTACTATATACTGGGCTCTGTACTAGGTGTTGGGGATACAAGTACCAAAAATTGAAACAACTCTTATTTGGAAGGAGTTGACATTCTCATGGGGAAGACAACAAGGTATGTGGAAATTTTCACAGAAAAAAACGAATAATAGTTCCATATGTAAGAGTTAAAGGAGGGAAGGTGGGTATAGGTGGGAGGATTCAAGAGATGGCAACTTAAGGGAAGAGAAGGCTTCTTTAAGGTGGAGGGGAGGGGTTAAGTGTGCTTCAGGTGGACAGCCAGTGCATAGTCATGGAGGCTTGATGGAGAGCCGCATATGTGAGAAACAGAGAAAAGGCAGCGAGGCTAGATCTCTGAGTGTGAAAGGGGAGTAAGGTCCAACAGTGCTGGAAAGATGGGTCGGGGCCAGGCTGGGGAGTGCTTTACAAGCTCAGTGCTGTTCATCTTTTCCCCGGAGACAATAGAGAAGTACTAGAGTTGATGGAGGAGAAGAGTCACATTGTCCAAAAGTGGCTCAAAGAAAATGACTGACAAGAGTGCTTAGGATAGACTGGAATGGGGAGACTAGAGGCAGGAAAGACAAGTGGGAAGTGCCGCAATAATCTAGGTGAGAGGTGATAGGGCCCTGGATTCTTGGAGCAGTGTGAGAGAAGAGGAATGGGAAAGATATTGGGAAGGTAGGTGGGGCAGGGGACGAAGTGCTGGTCCTCAGCTGGAGGCAGGAAGGCTCACCTTTGAGTTCAAATCCAGCCTCCAACATTTACTAGCTGTGTTACTCTGGGTAAGTCATGGGCCTGTTTGCCTTAGTTTCCTCATCTGCAAAATGAACTGGAGAAGGAAATGGCAACCCATTCCAACGTCTGCCAAGAAAACTCCAAATGGGATCATGGAGAGGACTGAAAAATCAGCAAAATCTGGAAACTGACCGGATCGATGGGGGGGGGGGTGAGGAAGAGTGAGACAATCTATGACAAGGCCCAGAGTATGAACCTGAAAGGATGGAAGGTTGGAACCTTGGATAGAAAAGGGAAACGTGGAAAAGGAGCAGGAGGGGACTGAGGGCCAGAGAAGGAAGAGGATGAGCCCTGGCTTGGTCATGGCGGGCTAAGAGGTCTCTGAGACATTCAGCTTGAAATGTCCAGAGGACAATTGTGATGGGAGACAAGCTTGAGAAAGAGTGTGAGGCTGGATATGTAGGATGTGTGTTGTGAGAGGGAGAGAGCGTGTGCGTGTATGTGTGTACGTGACAAGTATGTGTGAATGTTAAGTACATGTGTGTGAATGTGTGTCAAGTGTGGAGAGGAGTGTGCGTGTGTGAGTGCATGTATGAGTGAGTCTGTGTACATATGGTGAGTGTGTGTGTGTGCGTGACAAGAATGTGTGAATGTTAAGTACATGTGTGTGAATGTGTGTCAAGTGTGGAGAGGAGTGTGAGTGTGTGTGTGAGTGCATGTATGAGTGAGTCTGTGTACATATGGTGAGTGTGTGTGTGTGCGTGACAAGTATGTGTGAATGTTAAGTACATGTGTGTGAATGTGTGTCAAGTGTGGAGAGGAGTGTGCGTGTGTGAGTGCATGTATGAGTGAGTCTGTGTACATATGGTGAGTGTGTGTGTGTGCGTGACAAGTATGTGTGAATGTTAAGTACATGTGTGTGAATGTGTGTCAAGTGTGGAGAGGAGTGTGAGTGTGTGTGTGAGTGCATGTATGAGTGAGTCTGTGTACATATGGTGAGTGTGTGTGTGTGCGTGACAAGTATGTGTGAATGTTAAGTACATGTGTGTGAATGTGTGTCAAGTGTGGAGAGGAGTGTGCGTGTGTGAGTGCATGTATGAGTGAGTCTGTGTACATATGGTGAGTGTGTGTGTGTGCGTGACAAGTATGTGTGAATGTTAAGTACATGTGTGTGAATGTGTGTCAAGTGTGGAGAGGAGTGTGAGTGTGTGTGTGAGTGCATGTATGAGTGAGTCTGTGTACATATGGTGAGTGTGTGTGTGTGTACGTGACAAGTATGTGTGAATGTTAAGTACATGTGTGTGAATGTGTGTCAAGTGTGGAGAGGAGTGTGAGTGTGTGTGTGAGTGCATGTATGAGTGAGTCTGTGTACATATGGTGAGTGCGTGTGTAAGGGGGGATGGGAGTGGGGGTAAGTGCGTGTGTGTGTATGTGTATGTGTGTGAGTGAGGACACAGGTCAGTCATTTACATAAAAATTGTATCTGTGGAAGGTGAGGTTACCAAGTATATAATATATAAAGGATATGGAGGGAGAAGAGAAGACCCACTATGTGTCAGGCCCTGTGCTAGACACTGGAGATACAGCCAGAAGCAAGACTCTCTGCCATCACTGAGCCAACCTTCTAAAGGGGAAGAGATGACCTGCACATACTCAGATGTATTAAAACACATACACGCACAGTCACCTTGGAGGGGAAGGAACAAGTCGTTCAGGTTTTTATTAGTAGGAACCATTAGTGATCAAGAACAGGGCATTTGCATAGCTGTGTCCTCCACAGTAACCCCTACAGACTTCTTTCTCTTCCCTCCCCCTTCATCTCATGTCTCTCCTTCCCTCCTTCTTTCCACTTCTCTCCTCCACTCTTTTCTCTCTACCTTTTTCCCTCCTTTCTCCCCCCTCTACCTTTCTCCCTTCCTCCCACTCCTCTTTCCCCCAATTCATCCTTTTCCCGCTCTCTCCCTCCCCTCCTTCTTTCTTTTTTCTTCCTCCCTTCCCTCCCTCCTTTGCTTTCTTCCCGTCCTTCCTTCCATGTCCTCCTCTCTCCCCCTTTCCCTTTCTCTTTCTCTCTCTCCCTGTCTTACTCTCTCTGCATATATATATCAATAATGAGTGTTCAACAGGGGCTTTCTCCAAGAAGTCCGGCTACAAATGACTGCACCATTAGTCAGTAAGCATGCTGCCGCAAAAGATGCAAATTTCGATTTTATTTATTGCTTTTTGATGCACCTCAATTCTGATCTCCCAGAAACAGTAGAAAGGAAAACTGCTTTTATGGAGGGAAAGGTAATGAACCAGCGGGTTCTCGGGCACAAGAAAGGAGACAGGGCTCAGCTAGTTTTTTCCAAAACTGAATTGGTGTAAGAGACAGGGGACCGGCAGGGCCAGAAGTGTGCAGTGCTTGGGAGATCCTGGGTCACTGCCTGCTCATTCAAATAAAGCTGAGAGAAAATTCAAAGTGGGGGGGGGGGAAGAACGCAAATGTGCCACAGCTGACATTTCTACCTCCCTCTCTGCCAAGACTGCATTTTTCAACCAAGCTAGATGCCTGGAGAGTGAGGGAGTTAAATTCACTGCATGGAATAAATGTCAACATATCATTTTCAAGCCAGTTGCCAGAAATGACCATGGGACAATTCTTTAGCAAGGTTTAGCTGAACTTGTCCACCTTATTCTGCCTTGTTTCAGTACCTACAGTTCCTTCTCTCTCTCCTTCCATCTCTCTCTCTCTCCCTTTCTCTTTCTTTCTCCTCCTTCATTTTCTCTCTCCCTCTCTCTCTCTCTCTCTCTCACACACACACACACACACACACCCCTTTTTCCTCTGCTAGCCTAACCTTCTTAGCTTCCATCATAATCCATACTCAAAGTCTGGAGTTGTCAGACACCACAAGCTGAATTCCATTTTGTTGCATGAAGCATGACCAAACAAGGGATTGAAAGGGGCCTGTCTGGTCTGGCGTCTTTCCTTTTTAAGAAAGGCAGGCAATGACATTGTGAGGCAAGCCCCAGGAGAGGGGTCACCACATCAATTGGAGAGAATTATCCTTTGAATCTGAGCTCCTAAAGCTAGATGGCGATCTTCCAGGTGTCAAAGAAGAAATGTTTGTCAGGTACAGGTTTGGCTTAGACAACTCTGGGATTCTGGGAAATTCTGGGAAATGAGATTTGCGCTTGATTTAACTCTCTCTTGTAGACAAATCTAACTACAGTTGAACTACTGGGAAGTTTTGGGCAATAGAGGTGACATGATCAGACCTGCATTCAAAGGTTCTCCCCAAAAATGTGAGCCAGAGATGTGGAGGGGTCTGGGTTTAAGGTACAGCAACGGGACCCCCAAAAGGCAAGGGAGGAGGGGTAATGAAACTAGCCATTCTCATTAAAGATTGTTAAAGTGAAGAGCTGAGAATTCAGAAAAAGGGGGCTCAAACTTTGCATGATTCTATTTAAAGACTCAGAGAGAGCCATTTCAAAAGTGTGGCTACCCAGACTTGCTCAAAATAAAAGGCCCCTGTTTTTTATCAACTACGTCATCCCAGCACAGAATTCTTGGGCAAAAGCTTTGACACCTCCTTCTTTCTCTGGGGGGCAGGGAGACAATTTGAGAGGCAGATGGTGTGCCCGGGGCACCCAGTGAGGGACACCATCATGCTATAAGCTCTGGGCAACTTCTGTCAAGTTAAAGGGTCATTCAAGCCCCGGCTTTTGGGTTCTTTCATGTCTTACCTCGTGCCATCTCATTGACACAGCCATAGCAACCCTCAAAAAATCATCGGTTTTGATCTGCAACCAGTGGAAGGAGAACCCCCAAGGTTGAAATTACAGAGTCTGGAAGGATTAACAAAGATGCCATAAAAGCACAGGGGCTGAAGCTGGGATTTTGCTGGAGTTCTCAAATATTTTCATCTTAGGATCCTTTTGCTCTCTTAAAAAAATGACTGAGAACCTGACCTCAAAGAGCTTTTGTTTATGTGGGTTATATCTATTGCCATCTGCTATACCAGAAAGGAAAACTTCTTAGTATTATTTATAGTTTTGATCTCAGGATCCCCCCTCTAAGGTCTTGGGAACCCCCAAGGGGACCTAACTACCCTTTGAGAACTACTGATCTAAGCAGCTTTTGAAAGAGAAAAGTCCCCCACCATTGCAGGTCACTGCCTTCACTGTAGCTGAGAGTCCAAAAAAAGGGGGCTGAGGGGCTGAGCAGTCTGCCGGGGGTCCCTCAAACATTGTGTGTCTGAAGCAGACCTGGAGCTGGTCTTCCTGATTCCAAAGCTAGCTCCTCATGCCAGGTAACTAAGCCTTTGCTGCAGAATCGTTCTAACCATGATCCTTGCTCCTTATTTCAAGAAATCAGCAGTGACAACCTTAGTCCAGAATGGGAATTTAATCGGATCTTTTAAACACTTTATACTATGCTTGACTTTTGTTTTTATGGTGGCTTGTGTGACCATAGCAATTGTCAGGGTGCCTGGTACACAGTAAATGCTTAATAAATGCTTGTTGACAGCAAGATAAGACTTCTTTGGACTGCTCTTTTCAATCCAGGGTAGATATGTAGCCCTATTTTTGGATGAGAAAACTAAGGCCATGGCTCAGGGATTTCCCCTAGAAAACTGCAAAGGGCTAGAACCCAAGAATTATGGGTGTCTCATCTGCCTGCCTCCCACTGTTTGAGGGACCCCGGGAGAATGAGCCCTTGAGCATTCACACAGACTGAGTGGGTGCTCATTCAATCCTCCCCCACCCAACACCACTCCCAAGGGCCTGGGCCCCCATCTTTGGGTCCAGCAGAGGCTGCTGGGAGGGCAGAGTGGGGATGAACATCTGAGTAGGCCTCTTCCCTCCCAGGCTCAGTGCCTCGGGCCGGGTCCTCCTCACCTCTCACCTAGATTACCACCACAGCCTCCAAATTCATTGGCTGGCAGCTGCCCAACTTCTCCCTTCTCCACTGCATCCCACAGTCACTTCTTTAAAGCTCTCCTTCCACCTCATCTTGCCCTTGCTTACAAAGCTTTAGTGGCTCCCACTGGTCTAGAAATGCAGGCAGGAGCAAGGGAAGCCTCCCAATTAAGCCCCTTAATGCATCCACCCAGGCGATCATTAGGATGCCCAGCCACACCGACTTACCAGCTATTTCTCACACTCACCAATCCATCTTGCATCCCATGCTCTTGCCCTCAAGGTGCCTCATGGCACACTGAGGGAGTGCCCTCCACTCCTCCTTCCTGAGCCTGTTCCAAGGCTCAGCTGAAGGGCCACTCCCCCCCCCCCAGAAAGCCCCTGCTGAGCCCCCAGCTGCCAGGGCTCGCAGCCCCCAGTGCTGACCGGATATAGATTTTTATATTGACTTCTGCTGGAGACTTAGTTCCCTTCTGAGGCTGGAGAATCCTTGAGGGTGGGAGCTACTTTGCTAGGCCAGCACCTAACAGGGGCTGCAAGAACTCAAGGGCAACAGAACCCCTGCAGCCCATTCAGCCTGTGGACACCTCTAATCACTAGCACCATTCTCCTTAGATCCAGCCCAAATTTGTTCCGTTGCAGCTTCCTCCCATTACTCTTGTGGTCCTCCCTAGGGTGGTAATCCACCAGCACAGTGCCAGCCACCAGTCTTCTCTGAACCAAACCTCCCCAGTTCTTTCAACTGATCCTCCAGGACCAAAACTACAAGTCCTTGCTGCCATCCCCCTGGACGATCCCCCCACCTATCAATGATCTTAATCTGCGGCGGGTACAACTGAGCCCAGGACTCTGGACCTTGTGTGGCTGGGGCAGAAGATTTGGAACTCTCACCATTCATTTCCTGAAGGGCCACACTCGGGAGGCAGCCCAAGATCTCAAAAACTCTCTTGACCATTCTATCACATCCATGGCTCACACTGACCGTGCAGGTTAATAAAACCCAGCCAGGTTTTTTCCATGCAAGCTGCCATCCCATCACACCTCCTGAAGTGGACTTTTTGGAACTCAAGTTCAGGCCTTCACATTTATTCCTACTGAGTTTCATCCTACTAGAGTCAGCCCAGTGCCCTGGTTTGACAATATTGCTTTGAATTCTGTCTCGCAATCCAAGTGTCCCAATTTTGTGTCTTCTGAACATCTGATAAAATTCCAGCTGGTCACCGATAAAAACAAAACCTTAAACTGCCCAGGGCCCACGCAGATCTCTAGCGCTCTCCCTGCCCCTACTCCAGACCTCCTTTCCAGTGGACAATAACCATTAAGATCTACTCTGTAGCTCCATGCAGACCTGTGGGCCCCTTTAGAACTCCTGGATAGCAGGAAATGTCAGTCTTTGTATCACCAATGATTAGCAAAGGCATTTAATGAATGTTCATTGCTTCATTCATTACCTCCGTCTTTCATAATTATGGGAGGGACTGAGCAAATCCATCTGTCACTTTCCTCATCAGGAGGAAATGAGTTCAGCCTGACCCCAGCCTTGAACTTATCTAGGGCAGGTAGGTGTCACCTTGTTATCTCCTTACTTATTGTGGGATCCGACAACTACTAACTACTTCTGCTGGAGTCTTTTCCAGAGTGAGAAGGCCGAGATAAGAGGAGCGGGAGATAAGGGGGATCCAGGCATCCCTGCCTTCTATCATCCAGACTGGACGGCGGTCCTGTTCCTCCCTGCTCTTCTTCCCTCTAGCCACCAACATAACCCCAAGCCCCGTCACGTCCAGCTCACCTCACTGGCCATGGCTCATTTTGATCTTGGGCCCGCTCGCCACATTTTTGGTGGATTCCCCTCAGTCCTTGCAAGTAAATGCATCATTATCCCACTCCCCCCCCCCTTCTCCAGCCTCCAATACCCTCTTGTTTCCTTTGCATAAGACAAAGCTAGATGGAAGCTATGGTCTCATCCCACCAAAGCTCAGAAACCGAGGGGCACATTCTCCTGGTTTACAATCTCCAATTCCAAGCCGTGGCTTTTACAACTAACTCTAGTCTTGTTCACCTTGGGTGTCTCTCTTGCTAATCTTGCACCTTTCCATTATGTGTCCCAGACAAGAACTGCCCTTTACAAACCTCCCCCCTTTACCGAAGTGGGAAAGCTCATTTTATTAAGTTTCAGAATAGAATTTTAGAATGTGGCTGGATGGGATCTGTAAAGAGCCTGCCACACAGTAGGGACTTTCCTGCTTGTTCCTTCCCTCCCTTCCCAACCCTGCCTGCAATCTAAATTCCTCAATATCTGGCTCAGGTCCAGTGTCCTCCCAGAAAGCCTTGCTCCCATCCTATGACGTCACTGGGGCCCATAGGTGGGTCAGTCCTTTCTCCCTGACTGACCTGTGAACACTGTTTTCTCCAGTCTCCCCCTCAGCCGAAGAAAGAGCCTGCGGTGGCGGCCGTTCAAAAACTGTTCGTTTCAAACGATGGTCTATCTACTTGTTCCCCAAAGCCTTCTGGGGCAGTAAATGCCACGTGGATGGCTAATAGCTAATCCTTAGGAAATGATTTTCTAGCTTCTCCCGGGATGGCAGGGGAGGGGGTGGGCTGGACATCTGGGGGGTGGGGGCTCATTAACCCCCCCAAAACCAACATTTCGGAGCCTAAGAACACAAGAACGCTTATTCTCTGTCAACCGATCAATGTAACTGGATGAAAGGCAGAGCTGCCCATTCCTCGGGAACCGGGTCCCTGGGCACCGGGCACGTGGGGCTCAGGTTCAGCGCCCATGAAACACCCTGTACCTCATCAGAGCCAGTCAATATTTGCTCTTGACCTCGCCGCAGTTTACCGGGGGCAATAGAATATCCGGAGCAGAACAGGCCCGAATCTGGGCCGGAGGCTGCTCCCAGAGGCCTTTTAGAGCCTCGTCCCAGGAGCAGGAGCCGGGTTCTCTGACTCCAGACTCCACACTGTGATTGAGCGCCGGAGCGCAAGAGCTCCCAAGTTCAAATCCCACCTCAGGTGGCCACGGGCTGGGAGAACCTGGGAGCGTCGCTTCCGCCGCCTCTTTCTCCGGAAACCGGTGGCGACAATGGCTAACTGTGACAGAGGATGTAACAGAGGATGGTAACGGGAGACTTTCTCCCTCCGGGATGGTTCTGGGGAGCGAACGAGCCGGGACTCCCCCCCCCCCCCGCGGGCTCCACGGCCATTCTCATGCCCCCCTCTATTTAATAAAGGGTAAAACGACAGGACCCCGCTCCCTGAGCCGTCCTGGAGGGGAAGCTCGGCCGAGCGCTAGAAATTTAAAGCCGGTTTTCCTGCGTCCGCCCAAGAACTGAATGACTAAACGCTTTTTGCTTCTCAAAGGAAAATGGGGGAAGCAAATGAGCTGAAAGGCGGAGGGAAGCATCCCGCTCCCCGCGAGGTGGGACAGCGGCGCAGCGGCCCCAGCAGCCGCCAGTACTTGAAGGGCAAGTTCACCCCCCCACCCCCCCCCCCCCCCCCCCCCGCCGGTTGGCCGCCTCACTCCTCCCCTTCCCCCGGGCTCCGCGTCACGTGACGAGCCCAGAAAAGTAGGTAAAAGGTTACTCGGCGGGAGCCCCGCCCAGCTCCGAGGCGGCCAAGGCCAAGGCCGGATCTGTGGGTTTCAGGTCGGGCTCTGAGCTAACCAGGAGGCTCTGGGCCCAAAGGCGGAGCCGCCAGGGGCCGGGGCGCATCTCCAGAGCAGACAAAGGGCTTGGTAGCGGGGGCAGAGCCAGGCTCGGCTGGGCTAAGGACAGTTTTGGGGACCACTGACGAATCGGGAAACGGGGTGCCGCGGCCAGGAGCGCCGGGCGCGCCCCCGCAGCCTCGCCCAGTAAAACTGCCTTTTATGTATTTCGCTCCCACCGCCTCCTCCCTCTCCCCTCCCCCAGCCCCAGAGGAGGGGGCCCCGGCTGCCCCGCCCTCTCCCAAGCTCAGAGGCGTACATGGCTGTCCTGAGGCCCCCCCTCCTCTGCACCCAAAGAAAACACCCCCTCCCCTGTGAAAGTAACGCCCCGAGATCCTCTCTGTGGCCAAAACGCCCGTCATTTCCACGCGCGCCCGGGAAGCTCCAGTCGGAACCGGGACCCGGAGCTCCAACAGAGGGGAGCCCGCTTCGGCTCCCGGGGACTCGGGCGCACACAGGGGCGGAGCGACCCCCTCCCCCCAGCACTGCCCGATCACCTTTCGGCCTCCACTGCGGCCCCGGGAGGATCAGTCACAGCGAAAGGTGACGTGGGCAGTCCCGGTCATTAAAAACAAGCCCCAAGGCTCGCTCCCTGGCACTTTCCAGCGCGGGCACCCAGAGTGTGCAGGGCGGACATTTTCAGTAATTTGTTCGGCCGCTTAGAAGGAAATAAACACGCCGTCTAGCTGGAATGACCAGAAACCAGACTCCGCTGCAAGAAAGGAGGGAAACAAAAGCCAGGTTTCCAAAAGGTTAAACACATTTGCTTTTTTTCCCGAGCAACCGATCAAGACACAAACAGTCGGGTTCCTCCCGGAAATCGCCTTCTCCCGGGTTAGAACGCGCCCGCCGGGACGCTGGCAAGCCCACAGCCGCCTCGGAGCCCCCCGAGAGCACGCTCATTTTAGCTATTTTAATTGGGGGGATGACTGGAAACACTAGGAAATAAAACATTCAGGCCAGTTTTGTTGCTTATTCCGGCAGCTTTCGGAAAGAAAGTCTTAAGAATTTTCAAATGATCGAAACGCTGACCTACTATGCTCCAAGCCAAAAAGCAGCACAACAAAAAGCGGACCCCGGAGAGACCTTCAACAAAATCAGACCCATCAGGCGCCGCGCCTGTGGCCCACGCAGGGACGTCCCAAGCATCAAAAGTACGAAGTTTTAGCCGCTGTGAGAATAATGCAGAATAAGGCAAAGCCAGCACCTCCAGTAGTTTATAGTGCAATGGAAGAGCTAGCAGGGAGACCGAGGTGTTTCATTCATCGTGGTGAGGGCAGGGACCAGAGTAGGTCTGCTGCTGGGTGTTGGCTGTGCGAGGTCAGGAGGGCCTCTGGGAGAGAACTAACTGTCCCTTTGTCTTATCTTGCTGTACCTGTTCCAAGTTAGCATTCAAGAGCTGTCAGTCCCACAGAATCACCTGGTGCATCCTCTTCTTTAGCATCACCTGAGTTTAACTCATCTGGGTAACATGTATCAGAACCAGGAAGGAGACTGAGTGAGTCTCTGTCTCTGTCTCTGTCTCTCTCTGTCTCTCTCTGTCTCTGTCTCTCCCTCTCTCTCTCTTTCTCTCTCTCTCTCTCTCTCTCTCTCTCTCTCTCTCTCTCTCTCTCTCTCTCTCTCTGTCTCTCTCTGTCTCTCTGTCTCTCTCTGTCTCTGTCTCTCCTCTCTCTCTCTCTGTCTCTCTCTCTCTGTCTCTCTCTGTCTCTCTGTCTCTCTCTGTCTCTCTCTCTCTCTCTGTCTCTCTCTCTCTCTCTGTCTCTCTCTGTCTCTCTGTCTCTCTCTCTGTCTCTCTGTCTCTCTCTCTCTCTCTGTCTCTCTCTCTCTCTCTCTCTGTCTCTCTCTCTCTGTCTCTCTCTCTGTCTCTCTCTGTCTCTCTCTCTCTGTCTCTCTCTGTCTCTCTGTCTCTCTCTGTCTCTCTCTCTCTCTCTCTCTCTCTGTCTCTCTCTGTCTCTGTCTCTCTCTCTCTCTCTCTCTCTCCCTCCCTCCCTCCCTCCTCCCTCTCTCTCTCTCTCTCTCTCTCTCTCCCTCCCTCCCTCCCTCCCTCCCTCCCTCCCTCCCTCCCTCCCTCCCTCCCTCTCTCTCTCTCTCTCTCTCTCTCTCTCTCTCTCTCTCTCTCTCTCTCTCTCTCTCTCTCTCTCTCTCTCTCTCTCTCTCTCTCTCTCCTTTTCCCCATGTACCAGCTCACTCCCTTTCTTCCCAGCTCCCCTGGCTGACATGAAGCTTCACATTATGCCAGTTCCTTGATAAACCAGGTAAGCTACCTGTTCCTTCCCCTCCTTTTCAGGGAGGTTCAGACCTAAGTAATGTGGAAAGTGCTTTGGGCCCTTCAGCTGAAGCTCTTCCCTGCACACAGGCAGGTGGAAAGAACAGGGGAGGCTCCCATGAAAGTCTGGGATGTGTAGCTGTGACCTTGCCCAAGACCACCGGAGGGGAACCTGCCAGTGACAGCTGTGACATCCCAGACATCACCCACAGCCTTCCTCTCCTGGGGCTGTGTGTGTGTGTGTGTGTGTGAGTGTGTGAGTGAGTGTGTGTGTCTGAGTGTGTGTGTGACAGACAGACTCAAGAGGCAGAGCCAGAGCCCCCCCTCCCGCCCAGTGCACGAAAGTTTCCGATTCTTTATAAGCCCGTCCATTTCCGGGATGCCAAAGACAGGGTCATTCTTTTACCTCCCACATCCTTTCCAAAGGGGGAGGGAGGTGCAAGCGAAGGGGATGGAGCCCGGAGGGGAGAGGGGCCGACAAATTCCACCGCAGCACCCTCGGGCCGCCCCCCCGCCCCCCCCGGCAGGTCGGACGCTAGATCCTCCCCTCCCTGAATAAATCTTACCGGGTCTAACGGCCCCTTCCTCAGTTTGGGCATCTCGCCACCCGCCGCCCCTCAGGGCACGAGTCCAAGCGACTCCCTCACTTGGCGACACCCCTTATTTCGGACCCCAGCTGCTCCCTCGGTCTCGGGCCCCGCGGGGCGGCCCATGGCTGGCTCTGCCCGCGCCCCCCACTTTGGGGGTTCCTCCCTCGGCGGGTCCCTCCGCAGCCCCCTCCGGAGGCCGCCCCGCTCCCCCCTCCCCCAGGGCGGGGCCCCTTACCGGCGTCGGGCTCGGGGACCCGCCCGAGGCGGCCGCGTCTGCAGCAGGAGGCGGCGGGAGCAGTGGCTGCGGAGCCCGGGCGGCGGCGGCGGCGGTGACGGGGGCACAGAGGGGCCGGGACCGAGCAGCGGAGCACAGCCGAGCGGGCTCCCTGCCGGCTGTGAGCCCATTGGCTGGGGCGCGCCCTGGGGGCGGGGCCTGGGGAGCCGCGGGGGGCCACGCTCCCTGACGCAGTGGGGGGGGAGGGAGGAGCGGGCCAGAGCCCCAGTAAGCCAGCCCGGCCCACTGGGGGGAGAACCTGCCAGCAGAAAGAGCTTACTGGAGGGGGGGAGGAAGGGAGGGGGATGGAGGCCCGGGAGCATCCCCCCCCCCTTGGAAACAGCCCCTGCAGGGCAGGAAACAATCGGAGCAGGGCTGGAAAGGGAGGGGACCCCTCCACCTGCTCTCATGCCGTCTCCCACCCCAGTGTAAGCCCCGCTTCCGAGGCTGACCCCCTCCTCCTTGTAACTTCCAGGCGGGCGCACTGTTAGGTGACTTCCCAGAGTCACAGGTCCAGTACAACTCTTGAACCAGGTCTTTTGAGAACCAGGACACAGTAGGCGCTTAATTAATGCTTCCTCTTGGTCCACAGCAGTTATCTAGTCCAAAGCTCTCGTTTTACAAATGGGGAAACTAAGGCACAGAACTCTGAAGGAACTTGCCCGAGATCATGCGGTGAGTTAGTGGCGGGGCGGAAAGCCAGTTAGCGATAGAGCAGTCAAAGAAGATAGAGCAGGCAAAGGAAGGGTTTGAAGGCTACGGAGACACTTAACTGGCTGGGCGATCCTGGGCGATCACTTAAATCTCTCTCCGCCTCGGTCGCTGGAGGACTTGAAAAGCGCTTTGCAAACCTTAACGTGCTCTAGAAATGCTAGTTATTATCATGTCTCCATCCTCCGGGGTTAATATTCTTTCCAATAAAGGAGAGGTCTTTTTTCTTTCTTTAAAAAAAAAAAAAAAATTTAAAGCAAAATACCTGATAATATAATACCTGTTCTGGACGGTTTGCAAAACACCTGCCATGCATTAGCTCATCTGCTGCTTTCGACAATTCTGCCAGGGGAGAAGGTCTGAGTAACCCCGTTTCACCCAAAAGCTGGGGAGAGGGATGGCCCATGTGGTGAGCCGACTTGTCCAGGGGCACACTGCCCAGCACAGAGAGAGCCTAGAATTATCCAGACACAAAGTGGAGCATTCTCGTCCTTCTGTCCTGTTCCCTGCTCACTGAGTGTGGCCATGAGTGCCAGAGCAGCGGCATGGGAGGGCAGGGAAACCAGCCCAGACAACAGAAGGCTGGGATTCTAATGCCCGCAGGCCTGGCTCCTACGGACTGCTGTTCATTCCCTTTCTGTGTAAGTTTCCTTCCCCGTAAAGCCAGGGGTTCTATTAGGTTAGTTCCCAGGGTTCCTTCTGCCTGTAACATGGAGGCCCAAGTTCTCATTTGACAGATGGGGAAGCTAAGATCCAGAGAAAGGAAGGGACCTCCCAAGCAGAGTCATACCTGAGGCAGGGGCAGAGCTGGGCACCCTAACCCCTAGTCTATGGTGTCGTCCACCAGGCTGGCTTTCTCTCTAGAATATCCCAGAAGCTCCAATGATTTAGACCTAGAAGGAGATTCCCCCAGATTCCATCAGATTCTACTCCCCCTCCCCCACCAGGTTTTACATGTGTAGAAACTGAAGTGCAGAGAAAGTGGCTTGTTCCGTGCCCATAGACTTGTGATGGAAAGTGCCCTCCGAATCCAGAGAGAGAACCATGGAGGCCGATGGTGGATGGAAACAGTGTTTTTACTTTTTGTTGTTATTGTTTGCTTGTTTCTTTTTTCTTTCTCATGTTTTTTTCCCCCTTTTTGATCTGATTTTTCTCGCACAGTATGACAAATATGGAAATATGCTTAGAAGAATTACACGTTTAGCCTGTTTTTGTCTTTTGTTGTTGTTGGGTTTTTTTTTCATTTTTTCTTTTTGATCTGATTTTTCTTGCATGGCATGATGAATATGGAAATATGTTTAGAAACATTGCACATGTTTAGCTTTTATTGACTTGCTTGCTGTCTTGGGAAAGGGAAAAGGGAGAGGGAGGGGAGGGAGAAGGTTTTGGAACACAAGGTTTTGCAAAGGTGAATGTTGAAAATTATCTTTGTGCTTGGAAAAATAAAATACTATTAAAAAAAAAAAAAAAAAAGAAAAGTGGTCTAAGATCGCCTTGTAGGAAATAGAGTTGGGTTTGGAACACAAGGTCTTTGACACTAAACCCAGCCACCTTTCCATTCTGGCAGCATCTGTTACCATGGTCCAGAGTAGAGTTAGAGCAGTGGGCCTACCCAGTGGCTCAGTAATAATCCTAATAGCTAGCATTTATGTGACGCTTTAAAGTTTGCCAAACGCTTTACAAATATTATGTCATTTGATCCTCTCAACAATCCCCATTGTACAGGTGGGAAAACAGACATTCAGAGGTTAAGTGACTTGCTCAGGGTCACACAGTGAGAGTCTAAGGTAGGATTTGAGGTCAGGGTGGGGGGTAGGTCCTAGGACCTTGAATGGTCCTGAGGGTGTCACCCTCTTATACCTATAACCTCTGACCTTACACAATATTCTCCTACTATTCTTTGGTACTTTCCTTTCTCCTGAGCATTCTTTT
This sequence comes from Sminthopsis crassicaudata, assembly GCF_048593235.1. Taxonomy (NCBI): domain Eukaryota; kingdom Metazoa; phylum Chordata; class Mammalia; order Dasyuromorphia; family Dasyuridae; genus Sminthopsis; species Sminthopsis crassicaudata. Next base: position 253,229,218 of record NC_133622.1, read on the forward strand.
GTTTTCTCCCTCACAACACACACACACACTTACAAACACACACTCACATGCACACTCACACACACATCACACACACAGATCACACACACAGATCACACACATATCACACACTCACACACACATACACACTCATACACAGATCACACACACACATCACACACATACAGATCACACACACTCACACACATCACACACACACACTCACACACACAGATCACACACACTCACACACATTCAAACACATCACACACACACTCACACACAGATCACACACATTACACACACTCACACACAAATCACACACACTCACACACTCTCACACACAGATCACACACACTCACACACAGATCACACACACAGATCACACACACATCACACACATTCACACACACTCACACACAGATCACACACACTCACACACACACATCACACACACATACACACACAGATCACACACACTCATACACATCACACACACATACTCACACACACACACAGCATTCAGAAAGCAGGTTGTTTGGCTGGAGAGAGACACTTGGTCAGTGTGGCCAAGTGTGCGAAAGGCTGCCTTGTGGAGGAGAAATGTCCTTGTGGGTCCTGTGTGGCTCCAGGGAAGACCCAGAGTGCTGCTGACAGGAAGGAGGGAAGTGCAGAGGAGTGGCAGGATGGGGTTCAGAAGGGAAGTGATGGGTTCCAACCAGTTACGGGGTATTTTCTCCTGGCACATAGACCCTGCTTACTAAATTCTAGGTGGTTTTTTGGTGCAACAGAGAGACAGTGAATAGGGGCAGGAGTCAGGAAGAGTCGGAATCCAACCTCAGACACCAGCCGTGCAACTCTGGGCATATTGCTTCATCTCTATTTGCCTCAGTTTTCTTAAGTGTAAAATGGGGATTATAATAGCACCTGCCTCTCAGGGTTGTTGTGAATCTCAAATGAAATAATAATTAGAAAGTGCTTAGCACAGCTCTGGCGGAGAGCAAATGCTCGCTAGTATAATTAGCTATTATTCATCAGGTATATTGTCCAGGGAGTGTCAGTTCAGCTTTGGCTGGGACCAGATGGCCTTGGAGGAGTATTTTAAGAGCCTGAGATTCTCCTGCCATCTCTTATTTTCGGTTTCTTTCACACACACATCTGATCCCTGCCTTGGGAGAGGCCTGGCTTGGGTTTTCTGGACAGCGTGAGTCTCTGTGAGCCTCTTCATTGAGAATGACAGAACCCTCCCTGATTTTTAAGTCCTTCCAGAAGCAGAAAAAGCCCTCCACAACCTAGAACCCTACATTTCATTAGTGCTTTCGGCTTTATACAATAAGTGTGACTTGGACTAATGCAAGTCTTATAACAAGTTCCTGGTGTGTGTGTGTGTGTGTGTGTGTGTGTGTGTGTGTGTGGTTTTTTTTTCCCGAAGTAAATCTACTTTTGCTGGCACTGACCCTCCCCTTCCTTGAAATCTTGCTCCAAATAGACTTCTGTGCCGCCCTTGCCAGCCTGTTCTTCCAGCAGCCCCAGTTCCTCACTCCTCTGTTCCATGGCCCTCTCTGTCCGTGATCAGAGCTATTTAACCTGTTCTGACTTATCTGTGTTATGTATTTTCCAACGTCTTTGGCTGGGAACCCACTTTATCGAGCCGACCCCCCAGGAGCCATTCCCTGCTCCGAGTGCCCTGCCATTTCAGCTCCTCTCGGGCTCCTTGTGGTCAAGAGTCCAAGCTGCAGAGCACGTCCGGGAAGCTCCGAGACTGGCAGAGATGGGCTTTGGCCATAGCCACTAGCTAAGGATTCTGGAGCTCCCTGGGAGTTTCCTCAGCATGGTCTCTTCCTCCTCCTCCTCCTTTCTCTCCGCTGACTAACAGGAACAGGAGCAAGTCAGGACCCTGGGAAGGGGTGTGGTACTTTCACCTTTGTGCCAGTGACTGCATGACCCAGCATGATTCATGTATGCAGGTATTGGACCTTACCCCCAAGCTCAGCCTGCATCTGGGCCCCAGGGCCCTCCCTCCCGTGGGAGGGCCCCGTGGCCCAGCTTCCCAGCTTGCTTGCTTTCTGCCTTTCCTCACAGGCTGCGTTCTGTCTAGGAGATTTAGCTATTAATAGCTCGGGGGAGCTCATCGGCCTGCAGGCTCAACTTCAGGTCTCCTGAGGTCCCAAGGGCCAGGCTGGCCCTATTCCTGAGCACCCTGGGGGGCTGCCTCCTGAGCCAGAATAGCCTCCTGGACCATCCCCACCACGTGCACCCCTGGATCATTCCTGTGCTCAAGCATTTACTGCCTGGGCATCTATTCCCCACTGGGTCTGAATCTCAACTGCCTTCAAGGCCCTCGGAGCTCACTCACCTCCCCATCCTTTCTCCTGCCCACTTGCCCGTGCCCAGCACAGTGAGAGGCCATGTTCCCTAAGCTCCTTGTGGGCACAGAGGATATTTGGGATGTATTTTCCCGTGGAAACAATGTTGAAAATGGCAATGAGCTTCCCAAACCTTGAAGGTTGATGGTCTCAAAAGAGGGCAGAAGACTTGGGCTCTGCATGAGACTCTTACCAGCTGGATAACTGGAAAAATCCCCTACAGAGACTCAGTTTTCTCACCTCTGAAATGGGACTGATCATTCATTCATTATATACATAATACCTGAGAAGGTCTGGTGCAGGGGATAGAGAGCTGGCTTCCAAGTAAGGAAGACCAAGACTGGGATTAAACCCTTTCTCTGCCATACCCCAGTTTCCTGTCAGAGCTCTGGGCCCCTTGATAAGACTTTGAATTGGAGAGAAGGCATCTGTCTGTCCTGTCACCAGGGTTTCCAGGACAGAAGCCACAAGTCAGGTGAACAAAGTGATAAAATGTGGCAACCAGAATTAACCATGGGAGGACTTCCGGGTCATCTGGTCCATTGTCCTCACTTTACAGATGGGGGGGAAGAAGCCCCTCAGCTTGCCCAAGTTCATGCAGCTAGAAAGCCCTGGCACTGGCATTTGAACCACTGTCCCACTCTCCTCAAGTGGGATTATTTTTACTATGTCATAGGTTTTTGTTGGAAAATTGGTTAAATTTGGTTAAAAACCTTAAAAGCACTATGTGAATAATGTATTGATAAATATAAATACATAAATATTTTAAAATAAATACATAAAAATAAATATATTTTAAAATAAATACATAAATATTTTACATAAATGTACATAAATATATATATATTTTTTTACATATGTGGTATACAAATAGATACATATTTATGTAAAATGGCAATTTAAGGTTTGTGAAGCACTTTACAAAAGTTCTTTTGTTTTATCCTCACAACCACCCTGGGAGATGGGTACTACTAATATCTCAATTTTACTGCTAGGGAAACTGAGTCACAGAGAGTTTTGGTGACGTGCCTAGGATCACATAACCAGCAAATGCTGAGGTAGGACTAAAGCAGGGTCTTTCTGACTGGGTCGGGAAAGCTCTCCACTGAACCACCTCACTGATTCATTACAGCTATCATAATTTTATTGTGGTCTTCGTCATTATCATTAATAAACTCCCTAAAGTATATTAGTGTTATAGACCTAAGCCTGAGATGCCTTAGCTCCTCTGAGTCCTACTGATGAGCCTTTTCAGAGCTGTGCTCATTGTTCCCAATCCTTCATCTCCATTGGTCCCCTAGGAAATCAGGGAAAGGATAAATGATGGGGATATAATTATGGAGGCCCTGTATTGCTCCAGGGACTTGATATGGCCAGCACAATGTTATCTGAAAAGAGGAGTACCTTTGGATCTTACCCATCTATATGGAGAATCCCTCTTCCTGACTTTCCAGCTTTCCTCATCAGTAGATGGAAAGAGGAAAATGAAATGTCTAGCTCGGTTCCAACCTCCATATTTGAAAAACTCTCTCTCCTCATTTGGGTATTTGAATATCTATCTCCTTTGCAGGCTCAGCTCAAATACTACCTGCCACCTGAGGCTAAATCCAAAGCCTCACAGGTTAGTGTTTCCCCCACAATACTTTGTATTCACTTACCCATATAAATGTTCTCAGCAAAATGAAAACTTGAAGACGAAGATCTTTTTTTATTTTGTCTTTGTATACCTGTGGTTATTTAGCCATTCCTGTTTACCCCTTGCCTTACTATCGATTCCTTGGATAGTTTGCTTAATATTCACTACTCTGAGAAATAATACCAAAGAATTCTCTCTCTCTCTCTCTCTCTCTCTCTCTCTCTCTCTCTCTCTCTCTCTCTCTCTCTCTCTCTCTCTCTCTCTCTCTGTCTCTCTCTGTCTCTGTCTCTCTGTCTCTCTCTCTGTCTCTGTCTCTCTCTCTGTCTCTGTCTCTCTCTCTTTTTTTTCTCTCTCTCTCTCTCCTCCTGCCCCCCTCTCTCTTTCTCTCTTCCCCTCTCTCTTCTCCCTCCTCTCTCTGGCTCTCTGTCTATGTCTCTGTCTCTCTCTCTGTCTCTGTCTCTCTCTCTCTGTCTCTCTCTCTGTCTCTGTCTCTCTCTCTCTGTCTCTGTCTCTCTCTTTTTGTTTCTCTCTCTCTCTCCTCCCGCCCCCCTCTCTCTTTCTTCCCCTCTCTCTTCTCCCTCCTCTCTCTGCCTCTCTGTCTATGCTCTGTCTCTCTCTCTGTCTCTGTCTCTGTCTCTCTCTCTGTCTCTGTCTCTCTCTCTCTGTCTCTCTCTCTGTCTCTGTCTCTCTCTCTCTGTCTCTGTCTCTCTCTTTTTGTTTCTCTCTCTCTCTCCTCCCGCCCCCCTCTCTCTTTCTTCCCCTCTCTCTTCTTCCCCTCCTCTCTCTCTGCCCTCTCTGTCTATGTCTCTGTCACTCTCTCTCTGTCTCTGTCTCTCTCTCTCTGTCTCTCTCTCTGTCTCTGTCTCTCTCTCTCTCTCTCTGTCTCTGTCTCTCTCTTTTTTTCTCTCTCTCTCCTCCCGCCCCCCTCTCTCTTTCTTCCCCTCTCTCTCTCTCCTCCTCCTCTCTCTGCCTCTCTGTCTATGTCTCTCTCTTCCCCCTCCCCCCTCTCTGTCTCTCTCTGAATCTGTCTGTCTCTGTGTCTCTCTCTTTCCCTCCCTTTCTCTCTCCTCCCCCCTCTCTCTTTCTTTGTCTCTGTCTCTCTTTGTTCCTCTCCCTCTCTGTTAGATCCAAGCTCCTATTTAGAGAAGTCACTTATGGCAAAACACCTAAAAACACTTATGAGTTAGAACTATGTATCTTTTTTTTTTCCGGTGATAGTTCTTCTTCATCCATTTCCTCTAAACTGTATTGACAATAAGTAAATCGTTACTGTTAATTATGATTGTCTCTGTTACCACTGCTTATAAAGTTCAGGATGGGAAAAGAGATCCAAGATTACTGCCTTGAGGTTGGTAGTGAGAGCACGAGCAAGTTCAGCCACAGTTTCTTTCTTGACGTATTTCAGGCCAATATAGTCCAAGCAGCTTCTAAAATCCTGTCCCTTTCTGTATTTCTGAAGTTTCTGCTTATCTTTAAAGTCACTATTTTCTAAGTTCCATGTTTCTACCACTTAGAGATGGTTTCCTCTTTGAATCTGTCTCTCAGGCTCAATTAACTGGCTTTCAAAGGTCACCCTGAGACAATGCAAATCATTCTTAATCCTGTCAGACATTTCATAGAAGGTCCCAGGAGTAGCACTGCTGGATCAAAGGGTACGCACAGTTTGATAACTTTTTGGGCATAATTCCAGATTGCTCTCCAGAATGGTTGGATTCGTTCACAACTCCACCAACAATGCATCAGTGTCCCAGTTTTCCCACATCCCCTCCAACATTCATCATTATTTTTTTCCTGTCATCTTAGCCAATCTGACAGGTGTGTAGTGGTATCTCAGAGTGGTCTTAATTTGCATTTCTCTGATCAGTAGTGATTTGGAACACTCTTTCATATGAGTGGAAATAGTTTTAATTTCACCATCTGAGAATTGTCTGTTCATATCCCTTGACCATTTATCAATTGGAGAATGGTTTGATTTCTTATAAATTAGGGTCAGTTCTCTATATATTTTGGAGATGAGGCCTTTATCAGAATCTTTAACTGTAAAAATGTTTTCCCAATTTGTTACTTCCCTTCTAATCTTGTTTGCATTAGTTTTGTCTGTACAAAAGCTTTTTAATTTGATGTAATCAAATTTTCTATTTTGTGATCAATAATGATCTCTAATTCTCTTTGGTCACAAATTCCTTCCTCCTTCACAAGTCTGAGAGATAAACTATCCTATGTTCCTCTAATTTATGTATCATCTTGTTCTTTATGACTAAATCATGAACCCATTTTGATCTTATCTTGGTATATGGTGTTAAGTGTGGGTCCATGCCTAGTTTCTGCCATACTAATTTCCAGTTTTCCCAGCAGTTTTTGTCAAATAATGAATTCTTATCCCAAAAGTTGGGATCTTTGGGTTTGTCAAACACTAGATTGCTATTTTTATTCACTATTTTAATCCTGTGAACCTAATCTATTCCACTGATCAACTAGTCTATTTCTTAGCCAATACCAAATGGTTTTGGTGACTGCTGCTTTATAATATAGTTGTACATCAGGTACAGCTAGGCCAATAACTTTTTATTTTCAAAGTACATGCAAAGATAGTTTTCAACATTCACCCTTGCAAAATCTTGTGTTCCAATTTTTTCTCCCCCTCTCCTGTAGATAGCAAGCGATCCAATAAATGTGCAGTTCTTCTAAATGTATTTCCACATTTATCATGCTGCACAAGAAAAATAAGATCAAAGAGGAAAAAAAAAGAGAAAGAAAAAAAAAGAAGCAAACAACAAAAAAGATGAAAATATAATGTGATCCACATTCAATTTCCATAGTGCTCTTTCTGGATGCTTCTCTCCATCACAAGTCTATTGAAACTGGCCTGAATCACCTAATTGTTGAAAAGAGTCACGTTATAGACCCCTTTTCTGTGATCAGGTTCTGGGTTCCCTTACATCTGTCGCCCACAGAGAGACATAGCTGGGAAGGGAGAGTCTCCATGACCTCTGTCAAACATCTAGTGTCCTGCTTTCTGCCCCGCTTGATATGGACAATCTGGAGCATCACAAAGTTATCTCTGTGGCCGCTTCTCCCGTGTAATCTTGTAGGAACTTGGCTCTCCCACGGGAGATGTCTTGCTGGCCGCTGGTCAGACATGATCTCGTTTAATTCTGCAAAGGGCAGGTAGCGCCCGTATCACCATCTCTAGTTTACAAGCACGGCTCAGTGGGGTGCATGGCTGGCCCAAGTCACAAAGCCGGTGAGTGTCAGATTTGACACTTGAACCCAGGTCTTGTGATTCCAGGGTGCCTCACATGGCTCACATGGCTCCTTCCTCCATGTGTATACACAGCAGATTTTCCAAGAAGTGTGGCTGACTAGTTTATCATATGACTCCTTTTACATCGAGGAGCCTGTGCTGTGGGCACCTTCACAACTGGAATTCCTTTCTTTTCTTGCTGGCAGCTCCGAGTGGCTGATTGAGGGTTAGACTCTAGTCAAGAAGCTTGGGTTCAAAGCCTACAAAGGGTGATCTTGGGCGTGTAAAGATTCTGATCTTTAGTTTCCCTATCTTTCAAATGGAGAATCATTATCTTGATCTTCACATACCGTGTGCCCGAGGGCAGATCACTATTTACGCCAACAAGCGTTTATTAAATGTTTATTTTGTGCCACTGTGTCTGGGCAGGGAGACCGAGACAATGTTGTTCTTGCCTTCAGGCAGCTTCCATTTTACTGAGGAGTCCAACATGTATACAGAGAATCATCTACAAAGTGTATGCGATGTTATGTTACGGGGAGGGGAAGTAGGGTCGGCTTTTCAGTCAAGAAGCAGCTATTATTTATTATATGCCAGGTGAATGTGTGCTGAGCATACAAAAAAGGGAGAAACGGTGAGCTTATGGTCCAATGTGGGGGAGACAAACATGAACATGACTACAGGAGGGAAACGAAGTTAATGAAGGTGGGGATATAGGGAAGGCGCTAAGGGAAGCAGGAACATCCTCCCATGAGCTACGCCCTAAAGCAGGCTAGGGAAATGGTGGTAGAGGTAAAGAAGGAGCATTCTGGGCATGGAGGGCCATCAGTAAGGAGAGCCAGAGCAGAGTCACTGGATTGTAGGGCTCTGGGAGTAAGCAAAGTTTAAGACTGGAAAGGTAGGAAGGGGCCGAGTTGTGAAAGATTGACGTGCTCAAGGGAAGGTTGCACAATGGATCTGGGAAGAGATAAAGCCACTGGGATTTATGGAGTAGCTGGGAAAGGTATTAGGATCTCACACTGCCTTGGGTCCCCCACTAGAGGTGGGGCCCCGGCACATATATCTAGATCTCTCCTTGTTTTTGAGCCATTTCCCTCACTTTGAAAATTAAACTTCTGTTTGATACTAACTCTTCTGAACCTCCCTCCAGCCACCCATGGGTTAGAAGGTCAGTTTGGTCTAGTGGATGAGTACAAATAAATGGGGAAAAGTCAAGGATCTGTGATGTCATCACGAAGGGCTATGTCTCTTCTGTCTACTCTTAGAAGACTGCCTGGGTTCTGATAAGTTGTGGGAGTGACCCATCCACGATCACACAAGTGCAGAAATCAGTTGGGATTTGAATCTAGTCTTCTAGATTCCAGGTCAAATATCTAACCATTAGCCTAGTTTGCCTCTCTAGTGGGAAACAAGCTGCTTCTGGTTTTCACTTGCTTCTATGATTCAGAATGGGCCGGCAGCTCTGGGGTGCTTTGGAGCAGGAGGACTTGGGTATCTCTTTTTTTTAAATTAATTTTTATAATTATAACATTTTCTCTGACAGTACATATGCATAGGTAATTTTTTTTTACAACATTATCCCTTGTACTCCCTTCTGTTCCGAGTTTTTCCCCTCTTTCCCTCCACCCCCTCCCCTAGATGGCAGGCATTCCCATACATATTAAATATCTTATAGTATATCCCAGGTAGGACTTGGGTATCTCAATCAGAGGCGGTCTCCGGAGGATCTTCTTTTTCTGTAAGAACTTGGCACCGAGGTCTCCTTGGCATGGTGCAGCCCGTTCTGAGATTCCCAAGAGTTCAGACTTCGGAGCATTTGTGGGTAGTCCAAGTTCTGTGGGACCATCCAAAAGCTCTTTGGAGACCCCACACGAGCTCTGGCACCCTGTGCCCTTTGGGAAATCTGGATTTTCAGGTTGGTGCAAATTTTAAATGGATGGACTGACGGATGGACCGGTTTCAGTTTCTTTTTGTCATGATGTTGCATTCTGGACAGAGGTCCCATGGATATTTCCTTGTTCTTCACTTGGCGGGAGCCGGGATTAGCAGGGTGATGGCTTGCACTGATGTGGTGTCTGACTTCTTCCCTGATCTGCCTTTCCCTCCAGGCCCCAGCCCCAAATAGGTGAGGGGGGGAGCCAGCCCTCCCCAGTCAGCCTGACCTGGGGCAGCTGCTGATCCCACTGAGATCCTCTGGAGGAACAAGTGCCCTCATGAACAAGACTTGGAGTTATTAATAGCTAGCATTTACATGATACTCCAAAAGCATGATTCTCACCAGAGCCCTGGAATAGGGGGTGCTATTATTATCTTCCTTTTACAGGGGAGAATATTGAGGCTATTAACCGTTTCAGGGTCTCTGTGAGTCCAAGACCAGAGCTCTATCCACTGAGCAACCTAGCTGATGGGAGGAAGAGCTTGTTCCTATATGTGGCTCACTATGGGGTCCCTTCTGACTCTGAGACTGTACGGTTTCAGACCTGGGCATCCTTTGGAGGGGTTGCCTGAGTCTGGATGCTGGCCAACCCCCTACTGGGTAATAACTGAAGGCACTGCTTAAATCTGCATCCAACTGTCGTAGGAACTTAGACCAAGCTAAGAGGGACCTCAGAGCCTAGCTGCATTCACTCTCTGTTTTCATAGAGGAGGAAACTCAGAGCCAGAGAATGAAAGATCTTGCTCAAGGTCCCACAGCTCCTAAGTATCAGAGGTAGAATCTGAATCCAGATCCTCCTACTCTGGAGCCTGGGCTCTTTTTTCCATTCTTGGAAAGAAATTTTGGTCAAAAGAGACGGAGCTGGTTCAAGAGAGACTAAGGCTCTCCAGGACAGGACAGCACAGGGAGCATCTCTGAGCACAGCCTCTTCTTCTTGGCCAATAATAGCATGCATTTATATAGCACTTTGAGGCTCATGTTGGTACCAAGAGCACAAGAAAGAGAGGACACAGTCCTTGCCTTCCTGGGGCTTACAGTCCAGGAAGGGAAACATGAACTGTGCCCAAAGAATGGTCACTGTAACAATACTGATAAGAGCTAATATTTCTGGAACTTTTCATGATATTTAACCCTTAACGCAATCCTATAATTATTACCAATGCTGTCAATAGCTTTTCTATAGGCCAGAAAACTCAGGCTCATCCAAATTCACAGCAGCAAGCAATTGAAAAACAAAAAATAAAAATAAAAAAAAACCAATCACCCTAATTCTGAATCTAATTTCTAGCTGTTTTTTTTCCCTGTAAATTTTATTTATTTAAAACTTAAATAAAATGTGAGAAAAGAAAAAAATTGCTACAGAACATCAGAGAATTCTACATAAATATCCATTTCAAGAAAATCCATGTAATAAATCCTGCATATTATTTTCTTTTTTTTAACTTAATAGTATTTTATTTTTATAATTACATGTAAATAGAGTCACTTTTTGGTTATCAAAAGGTTTTTTTAATTATTAAAGCTTTTTATTTTCAAAACATATGCACGGATAATTTTTCAAAATTTTGCAAAATAAAGTTTGCAAAACCTTGTATTCCAAATTTTCCCCTCCTTTTACCCCTTTCCTTAGATGGGAAATAATCCAATATATTGGATTATAACATATGTTACACATTTCAAAATATATCAACATTCATTTTAAAAGTAAGATTCTGAATTATCTCAGCAAAAAAGGAAAATGTAAATCAAGTCATCCTGACTTCTGGGTAGTGTCTGAGCAGCTCTTCAGGCTCAGCTTAAATGTCCCTTTCTCTCCTTTCTGTTCCAGGCAGCAAGCAATCCAATAGAAGCTTTGTGTGTATAATCATGTTAAACATATTTTCATATTAGTCATGTTGTGAAAGAAGACTCATAATAAAAAGGAAAAACACAAGAAATTAAAAAACAACAACAAAAATAAAAATAGTGTACTTCAATCTGCATTCAGACTCCATAATTTTTTTCTCTGGATGTGGATATCATTTTCCATCATGAGCCTTGGAATTGTCCCCGATCATTGTATTGCTGAGAAGAGCTGAATTTACCATAGCCGATCCTGTTGATATGTATGATCACGACCATAGTTGGACACAATGTTGCTGTTACTATGTACGGTGTTTCCCTGGTTCTGCTCACTTCACTCAACATCAATTCACGTCAGGTCTTTCCAGTTTCTTCTGAAATCTGTCTGCTCATTATTTCTTAAAGCACAAGAGCATTCTATTACATTCTATACTATAATTTATCCAGCCACTTTCCAACTGATGGGAATCCTCTCAATTTCCGATTCTTTGCCGCCATATGTTATCAATATTTTTATATATCTGGGTCCTTTTCCCTTTTTTATAATCTCTTTGGGATATAGACCCGGAAGTGGTATTGCTAGATAAATAATCCTTTGGGTATAGTTCCAAATAGTTCTCCAAATGATTGAATCAATTCACATCACCACCAACAGTGCATTAGTGTCCCAATTTTCTCATATCTCCAATATTTATTATTTTTTGCCAATCCAATAGGGCTAGAGTACCTCAGAGTTGTTTTAATTTGTCTAGTCATTTTTAATGATACATTTTGTATTTATATCACAATTATTGAGCCCCACCATCCCTATCCCTTCCCACCTAGAGCAGGAAGGAAAAGCAGTTCTGTAAAATGATTGGCCCAGGAAAGAATCTGACTAGAAATGGAACATCTCATATACCTCTCTGCAAGGAAGTTAGGAGTTGCATTTCTGCAAACCTTTACAGCATTTCCTCTTACTTTACTTAGTATCACTTCATAGAACTTTACCCATGTTTCTTTGAATTTCTCATATTAGTTGGATATTATTTTAGTGTTTGTTTAAAAAAAAAACACTTTTTATCATGTTTTTGTATTCATATCACTAGCAGTCCCCAGAATCTCTTCCCTTTTTTTTTTTCTTCTTTCCCTCTTAATCTGGAATGAAAAAGTACTGTCGAGCAAATAAATCAACATGTCTGACAATGTATGCCATATTCCTCACCTATAGTCCACCACCTCTGCTAAGAAACCAGAGACATGCTTCAATTCGGTCCTCTGAAGTTATGACTGGACACTGCACTAATGAGAATTCTAAAGTCTTTTCATGTTGTTTTTCTTCCCATTTTTTCTTGCCATTTTGTCAACTTGAATTGGTTCTGCTTACTTAGACAAGGCTTCCCTCATTTCTTTCACATGGTAAGAGTGACTTATCATACTCATCAGCCACAATTGGTTCTGTTGCTTCCTAGTCATCGGGCACTCACTGTTTCCTGATTTTTAATATTACAAACAGTGCTATTACCATTTTGATACAGAAGTATGAAGAATCAAAGTATCAGACCTCAGCAAAGAAGGGAAATGTGAACCAAGTCACCCTGGCTTCCACATGGCAGTCTCTGAGCTTAAATGCCCTGCTCTCTCCTTTACCCTTTCACCCCACTGTTAATCTTGTCTGTAGGTAATGATGTATGTGCAGGCATGTGTTCTCAGATAAAATGTAAATTCTTCAGGAAACAAAATGTTCCCTCTGTGCCATCCTATCCCCAGGACACTACCTGGCACAAAGGAGCCATTCAGCAGCCAATAATAATAATAATAATAATAAATAATAATAATAATAGCTAACAAACATTTCAATACTGCTTAAAGGTCTGGGAAGCCCTTTAGAGATATTAGCTCACATTATTGTCACAACAACCTTGGGAGGGAAGTGCTATCATTATCCTCATTTTACAGTTGAAGAAACTGAGGCAGAAGTTGACCTTTGCCCTGGGTCACACAGTGAATAAATGTCTGAGGCTACATTTGAACTTAGGCCCTCCAGGTCCCAGGTTCAGTCTTCTGATTAAATGTCATCTAGCTTGTTGATTGATTCATGGACCCGGTTGCTAGGGCCAATTTCTAAAAAACTAATTAACTCTGACTGGCTAATTGATAATCAACAGGGAATAGTGTGGATCAGAGTATCATGAAAACCCCCTTCCTCCTCAGGTTGAAGAGACCATTCCCTCTGTACCAGCCCAGGCAGTGTGTGTGTGTGTGTGTGTGTACATAAAGAAGCTCTTTGGAGACCCTTCCTGCCACTGCCCGAGTCAGGGAGGTTAGTGGAGGGAGCCCCAAAGGGCCACTGTGTGCAGCCTAAAGGATGTAAACTCCCCAAGAGAAGAAGCTGTTTCATTTTTTGTGCTTTCTCTCTCTCTAGTGCTTAGTACTTTGCCAACTACACAGTCCTAATGCTTATTGATTAACATAAATATATAAAAAGCAATGGAAAAAAACAAAGCACATGGGTGGAAGAGAGAGCACAAAAAGAGGTTACTGTTATTGTTTTTAGTTTATATGTTATATATTTAATATATGTAACATGTATTGGATATTATATAAATATAAATTTTATATTTTCTATATATATTTTTTTCTCTTTATCAAACCACAAATAATTTGAAATTCATGTGTCTAATTTCATCCATTTGGAATTGGGTGTTTGATTATTGCCATCGTCATTGATGGTTATTCAGCTAATTCTTTTTAAAAGTTGTTTAATACTGGCAGCGAGGGCTCACTTGCACACGCTCCAAGCTGGGCCTGCCTCTTTCCTCCTTCTGGAGACCTTGGGATTTCAGGATGGGTTTGGATCCCACCAGAGAGGTCTTTGTGCCAGAAATATTTGAGAACTGGTATATTTTGAAACTAAACAGGACTTAGGGCCAGAAGAAACAAAATTAGAACAGAGCAGGAGGGGGCCTGCCCAGCACCAAGGAGGACCAGAGAGAAGAAGAGCCCTCCTTCCTTTGATTGAATCGAACTGTTAGCACTTCTCTGCCATCACCCTCTCCCTTGCCCCACTTTGCAGAGTGCAGGGTCTGCTGGGTTCTCTCTGGCTATGCCAGTGGAGTGCAACCCCCTTCAGGCAGAGCTAACAAGGCTCAAAGTACAGAATACAAGTCCAAGGACAGACAGCCCTCTGACTACTCAAGGCCAATCCAGCTAAAGCAAGAGATGTTCTTTACTAGCAGGTTAGGCAGGAGCAGATAGAACAGAAATGGCAGGGACTCTCTTCTTCCCTCTTGTGCTGTTCCTGATTCTTCCCCTTCCCCTAACAGATCAGAAGGCTTTCCTCTTATTATTGTTCTGTAAGAAATGACCAACAGGAGGAATACAGAGAAGCTTGGAGAGACTTATATCAGCTGATGCTGAGTGAAACGAGCAGAACTAGGGGATCATTATACACTTCAACAATGATACTGTATGAGGATGTATTCTGATGGAAGTGGATATCTTCAACATAGAGAAGAGCTAATCCAATTCCAATTGATCAATGACGGACAGAATCAACTACATCCAGAAAAAGAACACTGGGAAATGAGTGTAGACTCTGAGCATTTTTTTTTTGTTTTTCTTCCCAGATTATTTTTACCTTCTGAATACAATTCTTCCTTTGCAACAATAACAACAACAAAATTTGGTTCTGCACATATACATTGTACCTAGGATATACTATAAGATATTTAATATGTATGGGAAAGCCTGCCATCTAGGGGAGGGGGTGGAGGAAAGGAGGGGAAAATTTCGGAACAGAAGGGAGTACAAGGGATAATGTAAAAAAAAAAAAATTACCTATGCATATGTACTGTCAAAGAAAATGTTATAATTATAAAAATTAATAAGAAAACAAAAGAAAAAAAGAAGGCTTTCCTCTTGCCCCCTAAATGGCTTTAGTCCCCTCAACTCCACACCAGCCCAACTCACTTGGATAATGTTATCAGAGTACAGCTTCTTCTTTCTGGTGTCATAGCCCTCCACTAGAGGCAGCAACTAAAAAAGCCTACAGATACTTCCTCAAAATAAAACAAAGGACACCAATGATATTGAAATACAATTATCAAAGTCATGAAAAAAAAAAACCCAACCAAATTCATGGACTCCCAGATAAGACTCTGCCTTTGAAGAATGTGTCATATAAGCTACCATTGCTTCCTCACATTTGTATCTGGCTTTCTTTCTTAAGTCTAATTCAGTCAAGACTTGCACACCATTTTTCTATGGATGTTGTTAGCCCCTTTCTTTTGCCAGAAGGGCTTCTGTTTCCATCACTGACATTTCCTTCTTGGGCATCTCTCATCCTGCTTGGAGCAGTTTCTTTCTTTGGCTACACAACTTGTTAGTAAATTGAAGCTGCCATGTCTCCTTCTGGAGCCATCAAAAATCCCCATCAAAAACAGTCAGGGACAGCTTCTCAGGAAAAGTGGGCTATAAAGAAGAGAGAGCTTGAGGAATGTGGTAAGATTTGGGGAGGCAAAAAGCACTATTTAACTATTTAACTATTTAACAGCCAACAAGCATGTATTAAGCACCAGGTACTGTGAATGCTACAAAGCTAAGCAAAAAGAGAATTCCTGTCCTCTGGGAACTTACATTCTAATGGAAAACATACACATAAAGATGGAAGAAAATCTAGAAAGAGGTGAGGAATATTGTGGGGAGGAGCTGATCAAGCAGAAGAAGATAAGGAGAGAGGAGGGAGGACGGAAAGGACCTTCCAGGGACATGAGGGTTCAAGAGGGTACTGAATTGAAAATAGGTACATATGGTGGGAGCAATTGAAGGGGGAAGCCTGAGAATACACTCCTGCTTGAGGTGGAAGGTGGAGACTGAGGAATATCATTGGATCAGATCAAAGATTCTTAGGGGTCTCCTAGCCCAGCTAGTCCAATACGTCCCTGAACAAGAACAATCTCCCTTATTCAGCCCTTCACTGCAGAGTAAAGTGGACTTTGTGTCCTCCAAGTCCCTTGGAGCTCTGTTCCTCTGAGTCCATCTTTCCAGCTTATTCCTCAGAATATTCCTCATCCCCACCACCTACATGTCCACTTCAGAAGTCAGCCCCAGTGTCTAGTAGCTAATATCCTGTTTTCTAGCCGTCACTCATGTCTGGAATACTCCCCTCCTCACATCTGCTTCCCTTGGAGCCCTCTCGATCACCACCTCCTTCCTGCCCCAGCAATCTCTAAAGTTTTTTTGGTCAGGGGCAAAGCAACAAGAGGATCCAACTCTGCTCCTTTTCCCAATAGTTCTTTGATCTGAATTGTGGCTCTTTCTTTGTAGCTTAAGTAATATAGGGCTAAATAATTATGGGTAATTAGGGACCTGAATGTTATCATTGTGAGAAGTTTAACCAGCACCTGCTTTCCTAGTCAGCACAAACCGAGTCCAAGGGGCTGGAGATGTCTCCAATTAGCTTCCCCCAACATACTGGTAATGTGTGGGCCTGGCCATGCTTTGCTAGAGCTGGGTCCTGTCATTGTAATGGACTGGCACACTGGCTTTAAGACTGACTGGAAAGTTCTTGAGACAATATCTTCTAACATCGTCTGTAGTTAGAAGGACCAAGCAGACACAGGCTCATGCTAAGAAGTCTGATTTGGTTGGAGTCCGACTCGCCCCAATAACAAGTGGGCTTCAAGTCACCAATCTGGCACACCAGGGAAACAAATATATTTTGCTAAATGAGAACTGCCTGGCCTGGTCCAGAATGAGAGGGGCTGATTCCCCACTGGTTGATTTGTTTATTTATGTTGGATAGAATCACTAACTCTCAGTGGGCAGAGACCTCAAGGGCCAACCAGTCAAAATCTCCCTCCAAAAAAAAACAAACTGAGAGTCCTGTCTGTTGATGAAACATCCAACAAGGGCTCATCTGGTCTCTGTCTCTCTGAGGGAGTTTGCACATTTTTGTGTCCTGGAGCCTCTTGTGAAGAAGTCAATGGCCCTTTCTCAGATTAATGTTTAAAAATGCATAATAAAATATTTTGGATAACAAAAGAAACCATATTGAAATATAGTAATCAAAATATAGTTGAATGGATAGACAGAACTATTGATATATTAAAGTTCATGGGCCTCTTAATAACTTTTATTCTATTTGAGAACCTTTGATGACAGGAATTCACTCCCACCAGAGAAAGGACACTCAAAAACAGTGCCTATGGTTAATTTTTCCAAAATCTGCTTCTTGGTCATACCCCTACCTTCATTTTCTTTCTCCTATTTCTGCCCTTTGGGGCTGGCTAGAACAAGGATAATTTCTCTTTCGGGAGCAGCCTTCCAGTCCTAAGAGACAGCTGTCATATCTTACCTGCATCTTCTCTTTTTAAATTTTAAAAATAAATTTTAAAATGAATACATTAAAAAATGTAAAAGTGCATAGCACTTACTGTGTGCCAGTCTCTGTGGCACAAGCTGGGAGGCAAGATAGTCCCTGTCCTCTGGGACTTACATTTTAATTGAGGACAACAACCCCTCTGGGGCAGTGGTGGCCAAGGAGGTGCACTTTGGGGAGGAAAGTCATAAGGAAGGTGAATGTAAGTTGAAGACAATTGGCTGACTCATTCTTTTCTGGAAGGGGAGCAGCAATTTGATTATAGGTCTTGGAGAAAGAGTGGGAGAACAGAAAGATGGCAGGGATGTCTGGACCTGGGTTAGGGATGGTGAGGGGGGGGCTCATTAGTCAGGGCTCCAGGTGCCCCGGGATTCTAGGAGGGGTTTAGGGGAGGAACCAAGTATTTCAAACTCAATAATATTCTTTACCAGATGCTTGGATCCCAGCCCCTCATCTGGAGGTTTTTCCCTGATCATTTTAGTCCTTTGTTCTTGTATGATTCAGACACATCTGGGGCATTTGGTTCTGGACATGACACTTTAGGAAAGACATGGACAAACCGAGATGGCGCCCACTTGTGGCAACTCTGCCATTTGGGAGCCTCCTGCTTCCAGTTCTTCCTCATGACACAGGGAGGAGTTCAGGTTAATTTGTTTGTTTCCTGAGTTTCTGGGTCATAAGCAATGCTCAATGGGAGTGGTTCTACCTTCAGGCTTTGGGCCTCCATTGACCAGGTTTTGCCATCAGATTAAGGGAGCCTCATGTGGAAAGGGGAAATCAGGATGGGCACCCGCTGTGGGGACTCTACTGAGGAGGAATGGGGGACTGAAGACATAGCCACCCTGGGTTCTCTGTTTGCTCTTTCCTGATTTCAGACAAATGGAGGCAGGGAAGAGGGAACCTTTGGTGGAGCTTCACTTAGACACGATTTTGCTTCAGATTGGTCTGGCTTGAGAGAATGAGCCCTTCACCCAAACATCCCAAAACTTAGTTTTGATCTCTTACAAAGCTTTGAACTTTCAAATGCAACTTATCTAGAACCAAAGCAGGCCATAAAGAAAGGGAAGGGCTTCAGGAAATCCTGGGAAGGCTTTTATGAACAGAGTCAAGTGAGCAGAATAGGAAGAACCTTGTTTATAATGACTACAACACTGCAAAGGAAAAGTTGGAAAAGAAAGTGAAAAGTGATGAAAGTGAAAGATTCCTCTCTGATCAGAGCACTGACCAATCAGGACTAGATGAGCAGGGAGGGACATGTTCCTGGCCTCTTGGGAGAGAGGCTGTGACCTAGAGGGGCAAAATGAGCCACACATTTTCAGATGTGCCCGAGGCAGGGTGGATTTGTTTTGTTTTACTATATTTAATTATTACCTAGAAGAGTTTTTTTTGGGGGGAAGATATTGGGAAAGGGATAATTATCCCCCCCCAAAAAAGAAAAAAAATTAAACATTTACAATAATGTTTAATGAATGAATTAATTCATTAATGAGACCATTAAAATACATTGAAGAAGGCAGAGGGCAGTCTAGAAGGGAGCACAGATAGCCTGAGCAGTGTTAATACTCCTGGGGAAAATTTAATATATGCTTTAAAACCCTAAGCTGAATGTAATAGCAATGCATGATTTCTTTGATGAACCTCCTTTAACTGCTTTGTATGAGGAATGTTCATGAGGGTGGACGTGTACTAAGTCTGTAATCAAAGACACAATTTCTGGAGGGGAGAACCAAGGCCTGGCCACAAATTTGGCACGGTGCCCATGGTCTCCAGGTCCCAGGCTGAATTAACATGTCCTCTGCAGGGACAGTAAAATCCCATTTGGGTTGATTTTAGAACTGGAAGGGACGTCCTCAGAGATCATCTGGCCCTCAGATCAGAGGACAGAAGGGCTTGTCCTACGACACACAGGTCCCTGGACTAGGCCTTTTTCCGGGTACCACACTGGGCTCGGGAGAGAGTTGGGGAAAAGCTAATTCTGAGAAGACAGGATGGGGGAGCAATGGTCCTGAAGCCAGAGAGCCCACGATTGGGTCCCAGGTCCTTCCTTTCCTGGGCTTCAGCTTATTCATCTGACCTATCCAGAATCCTTCAGAAGAGGATGTGGAGACAGAAACAGAGATTTTCCCAAAGTGCCCTGGGTAATGGCAGTGCCAGAATTCAGGCTCCGGTATTCTATCCCTAAACATAAGGACCTCCCCACTGATGATTTACTCCTTTGCCTTCACTTTGAGATAAGGTAACTAAGTTCACAAAATGAGCCAGGTGCTATGGGACCTGAGACCCCATGCAGAGATGTGCCCTGACCCAGGCGCCGTGCCCCCAGTTCCCCATGCCATGCAGTACAGGAGCTTACCCCATCTGCTTCTGCCCTCCAAACCTCATCCAATGGGTGACTCAAGGATCTCGGAACTTCTGAGGCATTTCTACTCAGAGAGCCTGGCAGAGTAGACAGAGCAGCACAGGACCTGGACACCACACAACCTCTGCATTTTGTGGCTGGGGAAACAGACCTACCGGGCTAAGTAACCTAGAGTTCTGAGATCTGAACACAAATGCTTTGACCCCAAATCCAGGCTGCTTGGATTGCACCACCCTTAGAACCTTAGAAGAACAGACTTAAAGTTCTCAGATGTAAGCCACTGCCCAGCCTGCCTTCACTTCCTTGGACTCCTGGTAGTTCTGCTGTGCTCCATATTTGTGCCATATTTCGTGGGAATTTCCAACTTTAGCCCAATTGAAAATCCTGAACTCCTGAACTCAAGCAGTTGTAGAGGAGGGAGACTGTGACTTTGGGAGAAACAATTCCC
Organism: Sminthopsis crassicaudata; assembly: GCF_048593235.1. Classification (NCBI taxonomy): domain Eukaryota; kingdom Metazoa; phylum Chordata; class Mammalia; order Dasyuromorphia; family Dasyuridae; genus Sminthopsis; species Sminthopsis crassicaudata. Next base: position 253,249,389 of record NC_133622.1, read on the forward strand.
CCCCAAAAGCAACCTCAGATGCCAAGCAAGAGGTTCACTGGTTTGAATAAGTAGAGAGCCTGAGGTCGGCCAGAATAGGATGAACCCACTGATTTTTGTCTTCAGGAGGCCTTCAGCAATTGGAGATCTCAGGAAAGGTCTGACCTCTAGGACCCGAGGTTCGGCCAGAGTGAAGTGCAAACGCTTCCCAGCCAACTCTGTGGGATTGACAAACGGCAAGTCCTGGGGGCAGCATCGGCTTATAAATGGACTTCTTATGGATAGTGTGGGACCTGAAGGCAGAGTAGGAGCAAACCAAGGAATCCTCCACCGTAAAGGTTCGCCAAGCACAGGATGGGATGGGGTTAGAATACCGCTGTGGTGTAGGAGATGAAGGAGCCAATTTAGGAAAACAAACTTCTGAAGAAAGATGTTATCCACCTTCAGAGTAATATGACAGGTGGAAATCAGCAGAGACCAATCTTACATATGTGTGTGTGTCTATAATTTATATTTATACATGATTGATTAGAGCTTTCTTTGGGGTAGAGAGGACATTTAGGAGGGAGGAAAAAAAGTGAAAAGTACACAGGGGTGAATAGAGGAAAACTAACCGGGAAGTAAAGAAAAGTTGGACAGTTCTGAAAACTATGCGTAGTGTTTTTTTACATGTTTTCTTGAAATGGAAATTTATTGTTTTATATTGAATATTCTCTTATGGTCTGCTGTGCACAGAGCAATGGTTTTTTTTTTTTTTCATTTTGTATTTAAGTTTAAAATAAAAAAAAAAATTTAAAAGGAAGGTTTAACCATTTTATTCCCCTTCTCAACCAACTTCAGCAGTCTCCATAATCTCCAGGGTCAAATATAAAGTCCCTCTTTAAAGATCTTCTTTGGGGGCAGCTAGGTGGCGCAGTGGATAGAGCACCAGCCCTGAATTCAGGAGGACCCGAGTTCAAATCTGTTCTCACTTCCTAGCTGTGTGAGCCTGGGCCTCAGGGGAAAAAAAAAAAAAGATCTTCATTACCTGGCCTTTTTTGAACTTCCATGGTCAACAAGCATTTTTTCTTTTTCTTTTTCTTTTTTTTTAAAATTTATTTATTTTTTAATAAATATTACTTTATGAATCATATTGGGAGAGAAAAATTAGAACAAAAACCATGGGGCAGAAAAAAAAATCCAGGAAAAACAAGTGAACATAGCCTATGTTGATTTACATTCAGTCTCTTAGTTCTTTTTCTGAATGCAGACGGCATTTTCTGTCCAAAGTCTACTGGGATTGCTCTGGATCACTGAACCACTGAGAAGAATCAAGTCTTTCTTGGTTGATCATTGCCCATTCTTGCTGTTGCTGTGTACACTGTATTCCTGGTTCTCCTTGTTTCCCTCAGCATCCGTTCATGCAAATATCTCCAGGCCTTCCTAAAATCAGTTTAGTCATCATTTTTCATAGAAGAATAATATTCCATTATCTTCATATCACAACTTGTTCAGCCATTCCCCAGCCGAGGCATCTGCTCATTTCCCAATTCACTACAGACCCTTTTGTTCATGCAGATCCTTTTCCTTCTTTAGTCAAGAAGCATTTCTAATGTGTTTATTGCATACCCAGCTGGGTGCCAAGCTCTAGGATTGAGAGAAAGGCAAAAACACATTCCCTGCCTTCAAGGAGATCCCATTCAAATGGAGAAGACTGGAACAAGACAGTCTAAATGAAGGTAGTCTCAGAGGGAAGAGACCAACACTGGGTGGCAAAGGAAAGTGGGCTGAGGTCCTGGCAAAGGCCTCTGCAGAAAGGGTGGGTTTTAGCTGAGTCTTGAAGAAAGAAGACCTGAGAAACTTGAGTTTTGATCATTGATCTGCTGGCCATCAGGTGCGTGCAGCTGAGCTCCTGAGATGAGGCTCTGTCTGGGAGTGGATTCAGGCTGTTTTATGGTTATGGAGTGGGCAGGTGAAGATGTTGGACAAAAGTACAAACCAACCCTGGCCAGCAGCCAGCACTGCTCAGGATAAAGAGCCAGAGGAGGCTAGGCAGGAGGGCACAGCTTCGCCTCTGGCCACAGCCCACCATGTCGGTTCAAGGTCATCCAATGAAAATACAAAGTGTTGTTAGGAGAGATTTGAAAGGAAAAACTTGTGGTTTCTAAAATTTTATATTGACTAAACTTTTACACACACACCCTTCGAACTGGTAAAGTTTTTAAATGATGGCAGAAAATCATTTTGACACTATTAATTTGTTCAGCTGACAAAGAAAGGATGTCTCAGTCTTGTCTGTGTGCTTGCTTTCTCCCACTGGGTACAGGTGCTGTTCAATGGCTGTGCCTTGTTCTAAACTTGATTGGGAGACATGGCACATTTAGTTAAGTAGCAGAGCCAGGACGCAAGATTATGAATGACACTTAGGCAATAAAGGAACTTATAAAGTACCTACTATGTACCAGGCAAAGTGCTATGATTTTTTGCAACTCATCTCATTTAACTTTCACAACTCGGTGAGAAATGTGCTATGATCCCCGTTTTACAGTGGAAGCTGACAATGGGTGACTTGTCCAGGGTGACACAATTGGCATCCAAGACTACATTTGAACTCAGGCCTTTCTGACTCCACACTCAGGACTCTCCCCACTATACTACCCACTACTTGATGGTCTCTAGGGAACATGACTCCAAGCCTAAAAGGGGCAACTTTCTAGAGTCATTATGCCTCTAGTTCAGGGAATTTCTCTATTTCTACCCTCTCCTAATTTTTGTTGATAACTTCTGTAGTATACCATATTTCATGTACTTCTTCCCTTTCCTTTCTCATCTGTTAAAAGTATTTTTAACCCCTCATTGCTAGTTTTTGATTTGATCCCTGTCACCCCTATTTCTGCTTCCATCTCCCCCCTGCTGTGGCCCCCACTTCATGTTCTCTCTCATGGTGTAATATAGTCCCACAAAACAATGAAAAAACCCCATTCTCTTGTAGACAGCATTGTCTCTGATGTTTCGCCTCTTAGCTTTATCAGATTGTTTTTCACCCCATCTTCTTGTGCACATACAGAAAAAAGTCTCTTCCTGATCTCTGCCATCCATTTGTTGTTATAGCTTTTATTCACTTCTGCATTTGTTTTTTGGGGGTGTTTGAAAAGTAAATGATCTCAAGTTGCTTCTCTTTTTAAAAGTACTTCAAGTGACTCATTATTACTGAATGACGATTGTTCTTCATTTATAGTTAAGTTCAGATTCGCCCTGGAGGCCACAGCATCCTGAGCTCCAGTGTTCTCAGGAACATATTATTCCATTCCCTCTTACATTGTCTGGTGGAATGCAGATTTTCTTGTATTGCTAGAATTTTCTTTCCTTTGTATTTGGAAATTTTTCTTTAGATCATTTGTAGGACTTAATTCTGAATTGAATTGGTAAATTGAACCACAATACATCTTGGAGTTTGCAGCATTGGGCTGTTTTTCTGGAGGTGGCCTGTGAATTCTTTCTACAAATATTTAATTTCCTGTTTCCAAGTTTGGGGCATTATGGAGTTTTGTCCTGTCATATTCTTCTAGGAGTTTGATGATGCTCAGGTTCTTTACCCACCCTGACCTTGAGCTTAGTATGTTTCATTTACACGGTGAGCATTTTCTTTTGCTTCTCTTCTAGATCATCCCTCATGTCCACGGATTTGCATTCCAACACACGGATCTCTGGTGACACTCGACATGGCAGATTCCAGTTTTCGTTTTTCTATTGCACCCATTATTTCTGTTGTGTAGATTATAAATTCTGCTGTCATCATTCTCATTTCTCTTTGAACCACTCAGGAATGGTGTATTGTGGTTACGTGTTTTCCTCACATTTCACAGGTCCTATCAGCAAGGTTGGAAGACTTCCACTTGTTTTGCACTTTGTCCACAGATGCCAAACTCATGGTTGTTTTCCCCAGTTTTTTGTCTACTTCTATTAAGTCTTAAGTTTCCTTCTTCCTGAGATCTTTGGTAGTATCTTCTCTTGTACCACTCCTCCCCAATTCATTTTCTGACTCCTTCCTCTCTGATGGTGGTTTCCTTTTGGGTTGAATTTCAAAGCACTTCAGCTACCTCATACAAGGGCAATTCATGGTGCCCCAATCTAGGGTTCCCCCCAAGTGACAGCTTGGTCTTGGCTGGGAGCCGTACTCTTTCCCTTAGCTTGTTGGAGTGCTGCACATCCCTCAGTTCTTAGGTTTCTGCCCATCTCTCAAAGTTCAGAGCAGAACTGATGCCCTTGGGATTGTGGAGATGGGGTAGACCAGGTGACAGAGTGGCTATTGTGAATTTGTTATGTCTTTGGGTCTGCTAGTGAATCCTGACAGTGTGGGAGGTGAGAAATGGATGCTGAGTGATGGTTCAGTGAACATCAGATCATTTTTATTTTACACTTTCTTTTGGATTCTGGGTTGTCTGAGACCACAGAGACAACTGAAACTGTTTTATCTTTGGTGCATAATTTCTTTTCTGACCACAGATACCCTTTAACCTAATATTATTAGGTCTGTATCCCAAGAAATTAAAAAAAAAAAAAAAAAAAAAAAGGACCTATATGTACTAAAAATATTTATATAAGCTCTTTCTTTGAGGCAAAGAATTGGAAATTAAGGGGTTGTTCATCAAGTGGGGAATGAATGAATAAATTGTGGTATGTGATTATGACAGAAAATTATTGAGCTTTAAAAAATAACGAGCAGGATGCTCCCAGAAAAATCTGGAAAGATTTCGGTGAGTTGACATAAGGAGAAATGTCCTATATACAAAGTAACAGCAATATTGTAAAACAATCAGCTGTGAATAACTATTCTCAGCAACATGACGATTTAAGACAATGCTGAAGGACTTATGATGAAAAACATTATCCATACCCAGAAAAAGAACTGATGGGAGTCTGAATGTAGATTGAAGCATACTTTTTCAAACTTTATTTTTCTTGAGGGTTTTTTTTTGGGGGGGGGAAGGAAAGGGTGTGTTTTCTTTCACAATGACTATTATGGAAACATTTAACATGATTACAAGTGTATAATTTGTATTGAATTGCTTGCATTCTCAATAAGGGGAGGTGGAAAGAGGGAGGGAGAGAATCTGGAACTCAAAAGTTTTGAAAATGAATGTTAACAATTATTTTCACATGTAAGTGATGATAAATATTTTTAAAAGTTCAGGATAAAAAACAAAAGCTTTTTGGGGGGAGAATTTTGGAGTTGTAGATATCAGAGGATATGTCTAGTCCTCCATCTTGTTGCTCACTGTTCAGGTTAGTCCCTGGACAGTTCAGGGATCCCTACTCCTAACTGAGCTGGACCATTTCTTGGTTATGTTAAATTACTTTTCTATGAACACTTTCATTACATAAAATCAATTATAAAGCGATGAACAAATAACTTAATATTAAAAAGCAATCAAATGAATCCTTCTTTAAAAAAAACACAAAAACAACCCAAAGTTTATTTTCATACTTAGGCAAATATCGGCCAAACAATCAGGACAAACTTGGAGCAATCTCTACAGTGTTTATCCGTAGGATGGTCTGTGGTCTGATAAAAACTGAAAAAGATAGAAAACAGAACTTCAGAAAAAAATGCCAGCCACAAAACTGGCCTGAAATTATTAATTTTTTTTTTTTTTTTTTTTGGCTGAGGCATTGGGGTTAAATGCCCAGAATCACAGACAGGAAGTGTAAAGTGTCTGAGGTCACATTTGAACTCAGGTCCTCCTGACTTCAGGGCTGGTGCTCTATCCACTGCACCACCCAGCTGCTCCCTGGCCTGAAATCCAAGCCCAAGGAAACAAGTGATACCTCTGAAGGGTGTGACATAAGGGTGGGTAGAGTTTATCAGGAAACATGGCTAGGGCCCTGCGTTAGGTAATGTGCTTGAGGATGCTACAGGAAGGCCTGGAATAAAGAAAGATTGCTTTAATACAAACCAGTCATGGATCGGGTGTTTCCTTGACCTCTTTTCATTAAGAATCATCTTTTCTGAGTGGTCCTAAAACTACCCTCCTTTTTCTTGACCCCTTGCCTCAGTTTCTCTGGAGATGGCACCACATAGCCATTGGGCAGGTCAATCTTTTGCCAGATGTTTCTGACACTACCTGATCACGGTTACCTCCTATTTTCTGGGGTAGAGGTGAGCTGAAGCACTGAAGACTCAGAAAACAAGGCATGTGTGGCTGAAGGCCGGTAAGATCCCCCGCCCTGGCTGGCGTTCCCAGGCCTGCTCTCACAGATGCACCACAAGGTGCCCCATTGGGACCAGGGCTTGGCAGAGTGAATGACCTGGCTGGGTCAGACTACCAAGGGCACACCAGCTCAGGGATGCTCTTCTCTTACTTCTTGCTCTGCTGTGAAAGGGACCTAAAGCCTTTATTCCACCTCCTGGAGGGAAGAGGGGCCACCCCCTGAACCTGGAGGCCTGGGACACAGGTCTGGGCACATGCTGTGGTGACTTGGCCAACTTATAGTCCCTTCTAAGCTCTCACTGCCAAGGTTCAAACTGTCAGGAACTGCTTTCTCAACTCAGGGCTGCCATGTTGGAGAACGGAAGGGTCCTCTGTACTCCCCACTACACCAGGGACGGCATCCAAGCCCTGGGGCTTCTATAAGGTCTACAGTGGGGCTCTGACATAGCCCCTAGTGCAGCTGGTTCTGCCCTCTGGGGCCAAAAGAAGCAGCCTCTCCTTTTCCCTGTGAAAGTCTTTCAAGCACTTGAAGCTACACAAAAGCTGCTGAGCAGCTCCCTCAGGTGGCCATGCTCTTATCGGATAACTATGTGACATGAAATCCAGGCCCTCCCCCCACTCCAGATGTTTCTCCCCATGGAACCCTAGGAGTGTGCATCCCTAATTTTCACCCAGTGACAAGGTCTCACCTTTCTTTGCAGTTTAGGAAGCAGGCTATCAGTGATTAATCTTTGTCCCCCTAGAATCTAGCATGCACGTAGTGCATGTTCAGTAATCACAAAGTAACAAAGGTGACCTAAAATCTGATTCCTCCAGGGCCTGCCCTTGAGTTTCCCCCCAATCTTTTGGGGATCCCTAAAGGCTCAGCCCCTGAGCCCTGGGTGGGGGTGGAGAAGCCAGGGCAGAGCCCACACTCAGAACTCAAGTGCAGCCGGGCCGAGTTCACCGACAAGTTCCATTTTTTCCAACTTACTTTTCTTTTTTTTGTAATTTTTCCTTTTCTTAAACTTCATGTGAATCCTTGGCCATGACTCGGTCTTTTCAATAACTGTGGCTTCTACGCGGACGAGATCCAGTCTGTAAAGCAAGCGAGTTCTATTTATCTCTGAAGATTCTTTCTTAAATTGAGTAACAGCAATATTGGTGATGAAAGCTACGTTCACACGCAGGACGACCCCATCGGATTCCCCATGGGGGCTGGCCTGATTCCCTCTGACAGATGGCCTGGTCAGGACTGCGCTTAGGGGCCGGGCAGTGCGCTTACACAGACAAATACAAGAGCTGGAACCCAGGCTGCTCCCGACTTGGCTCTGAGCCTGTTTTCTCACCTGTAACATGGGCCGGAGGGCCCTTCCAGGCTACAGAGGAAATGCTGAACCCAGACTAGCAACAGGTAAGGACAGACGGGCAAACCTGTCCCTCTGCCTCCTAAGCTAACAACATCCGCCTGCACGGTTATTAAATAAAAAGCAGATTACCCGAGGAGCGGCTTTCCAATTAAGGTGAAGTCTTCGGCACCAACCAGCAAGACCTGGAAAAGTCCGAGAGAACACCCTCAGTGCGCAGCTCCCCAACAGAGGTGCCCCAACAGCAACGTTTCATGTGCAGGCAGCGGCATGAGGCCCGACAAGCATCCTCACCCATTCTGGGCTCAGTGATATGGCTGACCTTTGCACTTTCTAGGTGACGCACAGAAGCCGGAGCCATGGTCTCCTCTGGGAGCTAGAAACGCCCCAAGAGAAGCCGTACCAGAGATCCCCCAATGGGGGAGCCAGAGCTTCTGGGTCAACTCAAGCCTTCGTCAAAGGACTGGAGGACTTCTAAAAGGAGCATCTTTCCCTTTCAACAACCAAGTCAGAAGGCCTTCAATGCAAAGGGGGAGAAGTAGAGGACAGAGTGTGTCTGACAAGAGGAAGGACCTCCCCAAACCTGAAAATTCACAGAAGCCCCCCGGGATGGCGCACATACCCTTTGGAAAGCATGGCAAAACGCGGAGTGTGGCGAGCACCAAGGAATGCTGACAAAGGGGAGAAGTGGGCACGGATGCTCACATACGCAGGAGCACTGGTCACGAGGGCACAGGGTTTCATCAAATTTGCAAGCACTTATTAGGCACCTACTATATGCCAAATACTGCTAGGCCCAGGGATTACAAAGAAAGGCAAAAATAGCCTCTGTGCTCAAAGAGCTCCCAGTTCAAAAGGGGAGTCCACGTGCAAACAGCTAGAGAAAACCAAGCTTGAGCCAGAAGCCATAGGAGACGCTATCAGAGGGAAGGCGCTGGCTTTGTCAGAGAGAGGGCTTCTTGCAGACGGAAGCCCAGAATCTGAGGCTTTTCCAGAAGGTCTGTTATCCACTCAAGTCACCAATCCCCAGTACCACCACCAATGCAAGAGTGTGCCTGTCTCCCTGAGCCTTTCCAACGACTGCCATCATTCTCTTTTTAGCACTTTTGTGAATCTGACAGATGATCTGGAGCATTTTCAAAAACATGGCTGTCAACTGCTTGGGTTTCTTTCTGAGAATTGCTTCTTTGCATCCTTGGCCCATTCTTCTTACAGGAGAACAGCCATCATTCTCATGTGTTTGAATCAACATCTTGGAAGTGAGACTTTTATCAGAGATTTATGCAGATTCCCCAGCAGAACCCCTCCCTATGCGGAGTTGCTTTCTTTCTTCCTGCATCGCTGCAGTGATTCTTGGCCGAGCGTCTGCGATCCCTCAGGACTCTGGCCCATTTATCCTTCCCAGAAAGACCTGGTAAATGCAGCCTGTCTAGCTCCAGGTTTCAACATGCACCTGTTTAGACACCTCCCAGATCTCTTTGGGCAACTGGACAATGAGCTGGGTGAAAAGGAGAAGGGGCTGGACTGGCTTCAGGAAACTTTTTGCCACGTTGCTAATTCTCGTGCAAGCCAAGGCTCAGCTTAGGAAGCACCAGTATTTACAAGGTTCCCATCATCACACAGCTTCGACTTACACGTGAGCTATCGTCCAAACACTGAAGATGAATAACACACAGAAGGAGTGCAACCCATGCCCAAGGAGACCCTCTGAAGAACAAGTGAAACGTACGCCATCGGAGCTGTATGCCAGGTGGAAGAGATGGTCGTGTGGTCAAAGCGCCGCCCTGGTACCTTGCAGGATGGGGGGGATGGAAGGAAGGCCTCTAGGGTGTTAGGGGTCTCCCCTGGACAAACACTGAAGGGTCGTGGATCCACGTCACAGCTGGGCCCTTCTGAATTGACGGGGCCACCAATCAAGGGGAGAGTCTGTAGTTTTAGTAATGAAGAAATCAGTATTCAGTGGAACTGCAGGGGGGCTCATGGCAGGGGTCACGGGGGAGTGGCCGAGGTCAGACATGCCAATTTCAAATGATCGAAAAGGGGAGGAGGATGCTCTGGCCTAAAACTCTCTAAGGAGAATCCTCCTGGGAAGGAAAAGCAACTTCTCCGAGAGAACTAGAAAGTGAGGAGGACCAGTACAGCTCCTAGCATTGTCGGCCCAGAGCAGAGGGCCCTCAGGTTGCCTGTGAAGGGCTTGAGGAGTCTGGGTTGACCCCAGAGGCGCAGGGCGAGGAGCCTCAAGGTGGGCAGACCCCGGGGAGCTCCTGCAATGGGCCGGGGCAGAGGCAAGGGGGGCCTGCACCCAGAGCTGGCGCAGGGAGGGGTTTGAGTGTGAGATGTGGAGCCCACGAGGCCGGGAAGACAGCAAGCTGTGAGTCTGGGAGACTGGGAGGGGGATGAGGAGGCGCTTGATAAAAACAGAAAATTCAGATGAGGGGAAATCTAGGGGGGGCAGAAGGGGAACTTCCCACTTGGGCAAATGAGGGCGCTGTCTACAAAAGGACTGCGCTTTTACTAGGGAAACTAGGTTCTAAAAAGCTTCTGCGAAGACGGAGGAGCAGGCCGGCAGCCCAACGAGCCGAAGCTGGGAACGAAGGAAGCCCGGGACGAGCCCAGGGCTCGGTCACCCCAGGACGGTGAGCCGGGGAAAGCAGCTGAGCCGCCTGCAGGGGACGAGTCCGGCCCGGGCGGTCTCCGCAGAATTCCAATTTCCCTTCTCTTTTTTCTGCCAAGGAAAATGACCTTTGGGTCACAAAGGAGAGAACAAAAATGACTGACGGGGGCTGAGATAAGCAGGCCAGGAGGAGCGCCCCCACGGTCTCTGATTCACGTCCCCAGGCCCAGAGGGACTTCGGCTGTGGGTCCTGAAAGTGGCAGATCGATCTCTGAAAGAAGCAAAGGTCGTGGCAGGCCCCTGCTCGGGCCTGAGGGGCCCCGACGGCGGAGGAGCCACCCAGAGAGCGGGCAGTCGTGCCGGAGGGGGCCGCGCATCTGGGTTGGGGGGAGTTTCCCACACGGTCTCTCCTGCTCAGGGTCAGAAGCCTGCGGGGAGGGAGTGGGCAGCCTCCAAACGCAGGCCTTCCAGGCCCAAGGAGGTCTCTAGTGAGACAGCCCAGGGGTCTGCGGGCGGCTTGTGGAGGGAACCTTGTTACCAAGGGGGTATCTGGCTGAGCTGCATGGACAGTCTGGACAAGAACAGACCCTGCTGGGCCACAAACTGGCCTGAACCCAAATAGATGCAAACGGACGAGGCTCATCTGGAGGCTTCTGTTCGGTTCTGGGCGCCCATTTCAAATGGGCCGTTACGAGAGGGCTCCCGTGCCCAGGGCAGGGTAACCGGATGGGGAGAGGCCACGGGAGGACGACGTGAAAAGCCTGGGAGAGAACCCTCGAGGGGGCACCGTGGTGACTGAACCCCGATATCCGGAGGGTATTTGTCTGGGAGAAGCCCCAGGGACTAAGCCTGGGGCAACGTTTGGATGGGACCCTGCAGCGACGGAGACGCAGGGAAGAAAGTTCTCCCCCAGTCCTGCGGGGCCCGGATGCGGCACCGCCCAAAGCCCAACGGCGGAGAGCTCCGTCCCCGAGGGCCTTGGTGCCGGCGTCTGGGTCGGACAGGCCTCGGCCTCCGTGCCCCCTCCTGCTGCCCCCCCCCCCCCGGCTCTGACCGAGCCTCCCGAATCTCACCTTCTCCAGTCGGATCCTCTCCCCGCATTCGGCCGCCAGCGTGTTCTCGATCAGAATCAGGTCCCCGTCGGTCACCTTCCACTGCCGGCTGGCGAAGTGGACCACGGCGAAGAGCCGGCCGTACTGCCCGGCGGCGATCAGGCCGTTCACCCGCCGGACGACCTCTGAAAACGAACCAACGAGGGCGCGGGCCCGGTGACGGCCCCAGAGGCGGAGGCCGGGGCGGCCCGGGAGGAGCAGAGTTTAAGTGGACTCCCCGCCCCCGCCCAAGGAGGCCTGGCTTCTTCCTGTGCCCAGGGGGCGCTCCTCCCCACCCGCAGATCCCGGTCCTGTGTGAGGGAAGCGGGCGCCAGCCCCAGGGGAGGGGGGGGGCGTCCCAGGCCGAGGCTTACCTTGGTGCTGCCGGGCCTCTTCCTGGGGGTCAGGCAGCGTGATTTTGGGCCACGGGGGGGAAGTCAGTGACGTTTCAGGGAGGATCCTGAGGGAGACATTTGCTGGGTGAGGCGGAGGTCGGTTCTGGCCTTTCCAGCACGTGCAAAGGCTGACGGTGAGGTCAGGGCCGGCCGTCTGGGGGGGGGGGGGGGCCTGAGCCCCTCCTCACTGACTCCCCCTGGCTGGCCTCTGCACTGGGAGGGGGGCCTGAGCCCCTCCTCACTGACTCCTCGATGTGGCCCCCACTCTCCGCTGTCCTGTAAACCTCCAGTTAAGCTCCTCCTCCTACAGGGAGGCTGTCAGGTTGGGCGGGACTTTAAAAAACCCGGCCCCGAGAGAGCTGGTGCTGGGAGAAGCCCGAGCCGCCCCGCCGTGCACGTGGTGACCCTTGGACAAAGGGGGCTGTCTCAGGGCGCCCCCCCCCCCCCCCCCGTAGCTGCCCCAGGCTCCGCTCCCCCCTCACTCGGAGCTCGCTGGTCAGATGGTTCTTTTACCCGCCCTGCCCTCTCTCCACCCCGCTGCCCTCAGCCGCTGCCGCCTTAGCCCGGCCAGGACATCTGGGACCGCGCCTGACCCCGTTATCTTCTCCTCCCCCGCGGACTGAACCTGGGGCTCGCAGGGGGAACGAGGCCGGCACCACGCCCCTCCCCCAAAGGGAGGCCTCCGAACCTGCGGGCACAGGAGGGCGCCCCCCACAGCCGGGAGGCGGGGCCTGCGCCCGGCTCTGACTAACGGCCCCAAAGACCCGGCCGGGCCCCTCCCTCTCACGTTACCTTTCCGGAGCGCTCTGGGAGCAGGGGCGCTGAAGAGCCGGCCAGAGGGGGGCTGCGGGCAAAGGCAAAAGACGGGGTTACCAGAGACCCCATCGGCTCGTTCGCGCCCCCACTCCCTCCCTGCAGTCCACACCCCGAGGCTCCCCTCCCCCCTCCTATCAAGGGGGGAGCACTCCTACAATGGAACCCCAAACTGGGAGGAGGTGCCCCAGGACCCGGCCCCCAACAGGAGGCGCCCCTCCTCCACAGTCTGCAAGATGAGGGAGTCCTCCTACGGCAGCCCCTCCCCCACGCCAGAAATCTAGACAGCCGCCAGCGGGCACCGCGCAGGGCAGCAAAGGACCCGAGTTCGAATCCTGACTCTCGCTTACACGGGGGTCTCTGGGCCCTCCTTTCCCCTCAGCTCCAAGTATAGACCCGGGGGCTGGCGCTCCGTCCGGCCCTGAGGAAGCGCAGCGCCCTGCACGGAGTGGGGAGGGGGCCTCCGCATCAGACTGCAAGGCCCGGCATGCAGTAGGCGCAGCATTAAAGCAATCTCTCAAGATTCCTGAGAGGGGGCGGGGCCTCCCCAGGCGCCCGAGGGCAGGGGCTCCGGGAGCCTGCCCGCAAGCCCGGCCAAAGGAAGGCGCAGGAGGGGTCGCCTGAGGTCAAGAGGTCAGAGATCTCGGCCCGGACGCGGGCGCCCTAGAACAAGTGAAGGGAAAGCTGAGGTAGTCAAGAATTGAGGGAGGAGCTTGAGCTTTTTCTCACCCGCTCCAGGGGTTGCCCCCAGCCCCGTCGCTGCCCCGGGGATCGGGGGGAGGCGGAGGCCGCCGCCGGCGGGAAGGAGCCGGCGCCACACGGGGGCCCCGAGGGCGGCCCGAACCGCTGCGGCCGCCATGCCGGTCCCGCTTCCGCTTCCGCCGGCTGCCCTGGAAACGGAAATGCGTAAGGAGCGAGGGAGGAACTTCCGGCCAGGAACTTCCTGTAGGGCGGGACTTCCGGCGCTGAGGCCAGAGCCGGCGTCATGGAGTCTGTGGAGAGTTTTGTGAGCCGCCAGCTGGAGCTGCTGGAGCAGGAGCGCGAGGCGGAGGTGCAGGAGAAGAGGTAGCGGCCCCGGGGGCCCTCTGCGGGGGGTTATGTAGAGGAGGAGACCGAGGCTCCGGGAGCACCCGGGCCCCCATTCAGCCCCGTCCCACCCCCGGCCGGGCCGCCCCTCCCCGCAGGAACGGGGGAAACTTCCGGGCTGGAAGGGGCCGCTCCCCGCCTGAACCACCGAGGACGTGGGGGGAGGGGAGGGCTGTCCGTGACAGAGGGGGAAACTGAGGCAGGCGGTGAGGTGACTGGGCCAGGCGCTCTCCTCGGGCAGGGCTGAGGCGCCCCCTGGTGGCGAGCTCTTGCCAGACGCCTAATGAGGGCTCTCCAAGGAGCCTCAGGCGCCTCATTCTGTGCTGGGGATAAAAGGGACCCGCCCCCTCAGGGGATAGTTCTGGAGGAGGAGCTTTACCCAGGCGCCTCTCCCTGCCCTGTGCGCTGCTGCTGCTGGCCGCCAGTGTAGACAGCGGGGGCCACTGGTGAGTGACAGCCGGCGTAGACAGCGAGGGCCACTGGTGAGTGACAGCCGGTGTAGACAGCAAGGGCCACTGGTGAGTGACAGCCGGTGTAGACAGCGGGGGCCACTGGTGAGTGACAACCGGCGTAGACAGCGGGGGCCACTGCTGAGTGACAGCCGGTGTAGACAGCAAGGGCCACTGGTGAGTGACAGCCGGTGTAGACAGCAAGGGTCACTGGTGAGTGACAGCCGGCGTAGACAGCGGGGGCCACTGGTGCGTGACAACCGGCGTAGACAGCGGGGGCCACTGGTGAGTGACAGCCGGTGTAGACAGCGGGGGCCACTGGTGCGTGACAACCGGCGTAGACAGCGGGGGCCACTGGTGAGTGACAGCCGGTGTAGACAGCGGGGGCCACTGGTGAGTGACAACCGGCGTAGACAGCAAGGGTCACTGGTGAGTGACAGCCGGTGTAGACAGCAAGGGTCACTGGTGAGTGACAACCGGCGTAGACAGCGGGGGCCACTGGTGAGTGACAGCCGGCGTAGACAGCGGGGGCCACTGCTGAGTGACAGCCGGTGTAGACAGCGAGGGCCACTGCTGAGTGACAGCCGGTGTAGACAGCGAGGGCCACTGCTGAGTGACAGCCGGTGTAGACAGCGGGGGCCACTGGTGAGTGACAGCCGGTGTAGACAGCGGGGGCCACTGCTAAGTGACAGCCAGTGTAGACAGCGAGGGCCAGCGGCCTGGTGAGTGACAGCCAGTGTAGACAGGCCAGTGGGCAGCCCGTGGTGTAGACAGGCCGGGACCCTTCGTCCTTGCTTTGCCTTGGCCCCTGACCTCGGTCGGCTTGCTCAGTGAGGGCAGAGGTCGCGGCCCCAGGGTCGCAGTGCTAGGAGGGGTCGCGAGCTCGCTCCCTCGAAGCTGAACGGTGGAGCGGATGGTCGAGCAGCCCCAGACCTGGCCGTGCGCCGGCCCGGGCTCCGTGTTGGGGACGTGAGACCCCCGGCTGCTGGTGGGTGGGGGTCCTGTGGGGGGGCTTATCCCCATCCAGCCCCCCCAGTTAGCCCCCCCTCCGTCCCAGGGCCTGGCAGGAGGGCGTGTCCCCCAAGGAGCTGCAGCGCCGTGGCGTGTGCCTGCTGAAGCTGCAGGTGGCGAGCCAGCGCACGGGCCTCTATGGACGCCTGCTCGTCGTCTTGGAGCCCCGGACGTGGGACCCCGCGGGGGTCCTGCCCTCCAACAGCTTCGGGCCCGGTAGGTGCCGGGGGCTCGGGCGGTGCCCCCCAGAGTGAGCGGCGTGGACGGGGGACTGGCCCCTGCTCCCCGCCCCGCACGCCCCCACTCAGGGCCTCCTCCCCTTGGGCTCACGCAGGCCCCGGCCTGGGAGTCACTTGCCCCGGCCTTGGATGCCAGGCTTCCGGCAGGTCTGGCTCCGCCCCCAGCCCCTTTGGCTCCGCCCCTTCCCCACCTCCCATCTGACAGAGCCACTGCTCGCAGGTGACATCGTGGGGCTGTACGAGAGCGCTCCGGAGTCCCCCGCGCTCGCCTCGGGCGTCCTGACGCGCATCACGGCGCGCGCTGTGACCGTGGCCCTGGACGAAGCCCAGGAGGGGCCGCCGGCCTTGGACCCGGGCGGTCTTTACCGGCTGCTCCGGCTGGCCAACGACGTCACCTACAAGAGACTCAAAAAGTAAGGCCGCGAGCGCCCCCGAGAGGTGGGTTGGAGTCCGGCCGTGTCCCCCTCCCCCCAGGAGCTGTTCCAGGTCGGGGTAACTGGGAGGGGGAGCCGGGCTCCGGCTTCAGATTCTGCCTCGACCTTCCCCCAGACGCCAGCGTGAGGCGCCTGCTGTGCGACCCCAGCCCGTGGCCCGGGAGGTCCCCGAGACCCTCGTGGAGACTCTGGAAGGAGATGGGGCTTCTCGGGAGGGCGGCGTGCAAAGGGGTGGGGGCGTAGCCTATTGCAGAGGCTGGGGGTCCTGGGGGGAGGGGCGGCCCTGAGAGGCCCAGAGCCGCCGGGCGCAGTGGAGACGGGCACGAGGGGGTGCTGGGGAGCCACGGGAGGCGTTGGAGAGGAGCGGTGACGCCGCGGGGTCCCTGCTCCCCTCCCTCCCGCGGCACCTTTTGCCAAGTTTGGTGTGGAAGGGGTCGGAGGGAGGCTCTGGCCAGTGTGGGTTCTGTGCGGCTCCTTCTGGTGCCAGGGAAAGGGTGCGGGAGGAGGGGGCGGAGGTGAGGGGGCGGGGCCTCCCGCCAGGCCGGCCTGCGCCACCTTCCTCATTCCGCTCTGTTGGCAGAGCTCTCCTGGCCCTGAACCAGCTCCGCTCGGGCCCCGCCGCGCCCCTCGTCGACGTCCTCCTCTGCGCTTCCGAGCCGAGCAGCCCCGCCCCCCCACGTAAGGACGCCCGGGACCCCTCCCCAAGGAGACCCGCGGGCGGGCTGCAGGGCCCCTGGCCGTTGTGGGGGCGGGGAGCGGGAGCAGGGCCGTGGACGAGGGGGGCTGACGGGACCGAAGCCCCACCGCTCTTCCCTAGAAACGCTGATGTTCTGCAACAGCTCCCTGGACGCGTCGCAGAAAGAGGCCGTGGCCTTCGCCCTGGCCCAGAAAGAGCTCGCCATCATCCACGGCCCCCCCGGCACCGGGAAGACCACGACCGTGCTGGAGGTGGTGCTGCAGGCTGTGCGGCGGGGCCTGAAGGTGAGCCGCGGGGCGGGGGGGAGCGTGAGCCTCGTGTTCCCCCAGAGTCAGCCCTGCGTGGCCCGGCCCTAGTCTCCCCGGGGGAGGGGCTCCTGTCTCCGCCCCCCTGGGCGGGGCCGCGCCTGCTCACGCCTGTCGCTTCAGGTCCTGTGCTGCGCGCCTTCCAACGTCGCCGTGGACAACCTGGTGGAGCGGCTGGCCGCACAGAAGCAGAAGGTCCTCCGCCTCGGGCACCCCGCGCGCCTCCTGGACGCCATCCAGCAGCACTGCCTCGACGCCGTCTTGGCCCGCAGCGACCAGGCCCAGATCGTGGCCGATATCCGCAAGGACATTGACCGGGTCCGTGGGGGGTCCCAGAGAGGAGAAGGGCGGGCTGGGCGTCTGAGGACTTCTGAGTGTAACGTGCTGATGCCGGGGGCTCCCCGGCTGGCAGAGGTTTCCTTCTGGAGCCTCAGGAGAAGGGTCGGGGGAGACGAGGGGCCTTCTCTGATGCTCTGCGCCTCACGGTGCCCTGGGAGGTGGGCAAAGTGAGGGGGCATCTAAGCCTCTGAGGCAGAATCAGAAGCCAGTGACCTCCACAGGCCGACACCGGGCCCCTCGCAGGCTTCTGGTGGGCACTGATGTTTTCTGAGGGAAGCCGGAGGTTCCCTCCCCCCGTTCCCGTCACCACAGGGGCACTGGCCCAGGCCGGATCACCCCAGCTCTCTCCGGAGGGCTCTGGCCCCCCGCCAGCGGTCCGGCAGAATCGCCAGTGTCTGGGAAGGCCCAGGATAAAGGGGTTCCGGAGGGAAGCCGGCCCGTGGGCCAGACTGGCGGGATTCCCTGCGGAGGGCAGCGCCCTCGGTCTCACGATGGGCTCACGAGCTCTTGACGGGTCACGTGGCAGGGAATTGTGGGGGCCGGCGCCCGAGCCTGGGTGGCCTGATGGGGGACCAGGGCAAACGCCCGGGGACTAGAGATGGAGGTCAGAGGGAACCTCAAGGTCTCAGGCCGAGGCCGCTTGTCCCGTGGGGCTCTCACAGCCAGACCGGACTCGATTCCCAGCTCTCAGGGTGCAGGGGATCCGAGAGCTGCTCGTTGGCCGAGGCTCCCGGGTCATCATGAGCCTAAAAGGACCCTTCGCCTCTGCCGCAATTCCTGCACTCATGGCGGGGGCTGGGCACCGGGGGCTTCCTCCTGACACCGTCAAAGACACGTGGGCCCCTCATCCTGTCTCTGCACGATGGAGAAAGAGGCCGCGAGCCCTCGGGGAGCCGTGGCTGGGTGGCGATCTGTCCCTGCGGAGGGGCGGCTCTGCGAGTTCGAGACCGCTGGGAGTGAAGCTGAGATCTGCGTGTTCCTTTAACAGGTGAAGGGCACGAAGACCCTGGACAAGAGGGACAAGGGCTGTGGCCGCAGCGAGCTGAAGCTGCTGAGGAAGGAGCTGAGGGAGAGGGAGGAAGCCGCCATGCTCGGCAGCCTCTCCTGGGCCGACGTCATCCTGGCCACGAACACGGGTGAGAGGCGCCTCGGCCTGGGGGGCGGGAGGAAGGCAGTTATGGGGTGGGGGCAGCCCCTCCACAGAGGCCCAGACGGACCTTCCAGGTCCTCCACCCAGATTAAGGCGCCTGCTGCGCTCTGGGCCGTGCCGGGCTCCAAGGACTCCAGAGCGTCCTCGGGCTGAGGGACCCCTTTGAACCAGGCGCCTCCCCTGACGGCCCCCTGAAGCTGCTCCCCGACGACTACTTTGACGTGGTGGTGATCGACGAGTGCGCCCAGGCCCTGGAGGCCAGCTGTTGGATCCCCCTGCTGAAGGCCAAGAAGTGCATCCTGGCCGGAGACCACCAGCAGCTGCCGCCCACCATCGTGTCCCACCAGTAAGACCGGAGGAGCCTGGGGTGGGCGATCTTTGGGTGCTTGTGAGAGTCGGGGAGCCTGGGGGTGGGGTGGGAAGGGGCTTTGTCAGGGCCATTAACAGGGGAGGCTTATCTTAGAACTGGCCCTCTGGGCACGTCCAGGAAGCCGGGGCTCCTCGAGGAGATCATGAGAAGTGAGGGCAGCTAGAGGGAGCACGTTCTGGGGTGTCCTGGGCGTCCCCTTGTCCACGCCCCGTTCTCCCTCACGTGGCCAGAGCGCTTTGTTCACGTCTCTTTAAGGCACTGATCGTGTCCCCCTGAGAGCGTAAGTTTTATGATGAGGGGCCTCCTTCTTGCCCAGGTTTTGTGTTTCCCCTCCCTGGCCCATCACAGCCCGTTTTGCACACAGTAGGTGCTTTAGTGATTGGATAGCTCGTTGGAATCACGAGGCCGGGGGTTTGTGTGGGAAGGTCCCTTGCGTGCCGCGCCGAGCTCACGCGGCTCCCTCTCTGACGCAGGGCCGCCAGCGGGGGTCTGGCCCTCAGCTTAATGGAGCGCCTGATCGGGAAGCACGGGGACAAGGTGGTGAGGATGCTGACGGTCCAGTACCGCATGCACCAGGCCATCATGCAGTGGGCCTCGGACGAACTGTACCACGGACAGCTCACTGCCCACCCCTCTGTGGCCGGCCATCTTCTGAAGTGAGTGGGTCTGGGGGCAGGGGCCGGGGCTGGACGGCTGTCCCCTCAGGGGCATGGGGCGGTGGTGGGGCCGGAGGGCTGTCCCCTCGGGGCCCGGGCCAGGGAGCATTTCAGAGAGCTTTTAGATGGCCCGAAGCACTTCAGGCCTGACAGCGCCAGGTCAGCGAGCTTTGTTCGGTACTCTGGTTCTGAGGGGATGTTTTAGGTATAATTTTCCTCAAAACAGCCCCTTGAGAAAGATCTCACGTGCCTGTACAGGTGGGGAAACTGAGGCTGCCTAGGGTGTGTGGTGGAGACTGGGCCTCTCCTCTCCTTCAGCCTTTGTGCCCATCGTGGGCGGGTCAGGACAAAGGGGCCCACACGGGCTGTGGTGGCAAGGCCCCCGAGCTCAGTCTGAAGCAGACGAAAACGTAATTAGAAAATGGTTTTAAAAACGAGGGAAGGAGCAGCCGAGCAGTCGGGGCCTGTTCTGAAGCTGAGGACCCGCCGCCGCGGGGACCCTGACGAACGGCGTTGGGCGCCCTGGTTGTGGCTCTGCCGGGCACTAACCCTAATTAACTTGCTGCCGTGCAGGGATCTGCCGGGGGTCGCGCCCACCGAGGAGACGAGCATCCCCCTGCTGCTCATCGACACTGCCGGCTGCGGCCTGTTTGAGCTTGAGGATGAGGACGAACAGTCCAGGGGGAACCCAGGTCTGGGCCTCCCTGAGGCAGTTTGTGAAAATGCCCTTTAAAGATTGGTCTTTGTGTCCTGTGCCCTCCCAGGATCTGCGCTCCCTCCGCCTCCCACAAACCCCCTTAAAGCAAAGGGGAAAAAATGAACAAACTCAGGAGAGCCGGCCAGCGCCCTGGAAGGTCTGGCGGTGCTCCCCGTGTTCTGCCCCTGCAGCCCCCCACCTCCCAGAGCACAGGCTGTGCCTCCTAAGGCCTTGCCTGCTTATCGCCATTTGGGGCCCTTGTAGAGGCCAGAGGCCTTTGGGGCTTAGGAGCGCCCCTCTCGGTCAGCGCTTATGCTCAAGCTTTTGAATTAAGGTTTTTCCTCCTGAGATCTTTGGTCATTCCAGTCTCCCCCCGCCCCCACACCTTCTTGGGGTCCTGGTATTCATGGCTGGAGAGCGTGGGTCCTGGCTGGGCCTCGGAGCACGGGGATCAGGGATCCCAACCCCGGGGCTGGACCTCGGAGCACGGGGATCAGGGATCCCAACCCCGGGGCTGGGCCTCGGAGCACGGGGATCAGGGATCCCAACCCCGGGGCTGGGCCTCGGAGCACGGGGATCAGGGATCCCAACCCCGGGGCTGGGCTTGCCCTTTCTTTTCCCGTTCTTGTCACATTTCTACTTAAAGTTTTGCACTCCCGGTCTGTCCCTCCCTCCTCCCTGAGACGGTCAGCGCTTAGATATAGATCGTACAGGAGCCGTTACCTAAGAAAAAGGACAGAAAGGACCTGACTTAGCGGGACCTGCCTGGTTTGGCCATTGGTTCTCTCTCGGAGGCGGCACCGCGCGGTGCAGCAGGAGCCCTCTGGGGTTGTCTGGTCGCCGAGTCCTTCACAGCCTGGGTTCTTTCCTTTGCACTTAGTGGGGCAGGCACAGGGTCTCCGGGCCTTTCTCCCGGGCCGCGGCCCTAGTCTGTGGCAGAGCTGGGACCGGAGCCTGGGTTCTAGTGGCCTTGTCCTCCCGCCCACTGGCCACTGAGCGTGTCTGACGAGGGGAGTCCCCCGTGCTTAGTGAGGCGATCTCGGCCACACTTGCCTCCATGGGCCCCTGTGTAAGAAAAGGAAAACCTTTGGCGAAAGCTCTGGTCGAGAATCTTTTTAAAATTCCAAGCTAAACAGTGCCATGTTGGATTTAAACCCAGAATGCATATGGCTGGAGAAAGGGCGCTGAGAGTGAGAGCTGGCAGACAGGCGGCCCTGGGGCGGTCCTCGTCTCCATGACCACGGACAGGAGAGGGCGCCAGGAGGGGGGAGGCGTGGTCCGCCTCCTTTTGGGGGGACGTTTTCATGAGACAGCCGGGGTCTTGCTGTCATGTCCCAGGCGACGCTCCCTGTGTTTGTCACCAGGTGAGGTCCGCCTTGTTAGTTTGCACGTCCAGGCTTTGGTGGACGCTGGTGTCCGAGTAGGTGACATGGCTGTCATCACCCCCTACAACCTGCAGGTGAGATGTGTGCCGGGGCCTCCTGGGCGAGTGGGCCGGGAGGGGAGGGGGGAGATGCTTGGCATGGTGTGGGTCCGTGGCATGGTGAGACCCTGGAGGTCTCGGCTGGAGCCCGGCTCTCCTATGGGAATCCCGCCGAGAGCGCCGGGGCCCAGCCATGGCCACGAGCTGCTGGCACCCACTGGGCCCCTCCCGCGCTCAGGTGGACCTGCTCAGGCAGCAGCTTTCTCCGACGCATCCGGAGCTTGAGATCAAGTCGGTCGATGGCTTCCAGGGAAGAGAGAAGGAGGCGGTCATCTTGTCCTTTGTGCGATCCAACCGGAAAGGTAGGAGGGCCAGGTGTGCCAGTGCTCCCTGGTGGGAGGCTGGACTGGAGAACCAGAACCACTGGGACCGACCCAGGACAGGAGAAGGAGGAAAACTGAGCTTGGAACTGTCTCGTGCCGGCCCAGGAGGCCCTGCAGCCGTCCTCTGGGCACAAGTGTGAGGAGGGGCCGCGGAGGAGAGTTGAGTAGCTCCCCAGCCCCCGCCCCAGGCCCGAGTCCCAGAGGATGTTTCTGGGCTGGTGACAGTCCTTGCAGAGGCTGCGTTAGTGTTGGGCTGGAGGCCTCTCCTCACAGGCTTTGTCCCCCTCCCCTACAAGCTGCCTTGGGCTAGCCCAGATAGTGTCTCACTGCATGGACCCCATTCTGGGCTGCCGGGGACCCCCGGAGCGAGGGCCTGCCGGCCCTTTCCCAGCTCCAGCCTTGAGCGCTGAGCCCCAGAAGCTCCTCTTGGGAATGGGAGCGCCCCCAGGTGGTTCAGTGCCAGGGATGTCGAACCAGACGTTGTGATTGGATGAGTTAGGAAGTCCTCCCCCTACCTGCCTCAGGGATGGGGGGAGAGCAGGAGTTTGTTCCCTCAACTCGGTTCTAGTCAAAGTGACTGGTCCTGAATGCCCGAGCAAGCCTCGGGGACCCCCAGAGCGGGGCCACCATCCCTTGTGGACGCACCGTCCTGCTGTGGACGAGCCCTCACTTGGCACAGATTGGGGGGGGGTGACCCTTCCCCTTCCCCCTCCTTCTGGTCAGGATGACGGCCGCAGGTGCTGAGGAGGGGCCTGGTCCCTGCTAGAGAATTGTGGGCCCCTTGGGCCGAACCCGAGTGACAGGTCCAGGGCTTGGGGATGCCCAAGGGAGGAGATCGTGGCCTTGCCCCCAGGGGGCAGGAGGGGTCACCAGAGCCAGCCCTTGACTCCAGAGAGCCAGTGCCAGCTGCCGCTCACCCCCCGCTGTGATTCTTTCAGGTGAGGTCGGTTTTCTGGCGGAGGACCGGAGGATCAACGTGGCGGTCACTCGTGCCCGGCGCCACGTGGCTGTCGTCTGTGACTCTCGAACAATCGGCAGCGACGCCTTCCTGAAGAGGCTGGTGGATTATTTCACCCTGAGAGGCGAGGTCCGCACGGCCTTCGAGTACCTCGACGATATCGTCCCTGACAACTACTGCCACGAAGGCCCCCAGAGTGGCCAGGCGGGCAGGAGGCCTGGAGACCCTGCCCGGCCCGGCCCCCGACCTCGCCCAGAAGGCCGGAAGGCCAAGGGGGCCCACAAGTCTGGCAGAAGCGGGACCCCGGGCCAGGCGCCAGAGGGCCCCAGAGTCAATGGTGAGGGTCAGCCTGGGGCCCCTGAGGCTGCCGTGGACTCCTTCAGAACCAGGATCGTGAACTTTCTGGAGAGCAGCGAGACCCTGCTCAAGTTTCCCACGTCCCTGAATTCCCACGACAGGATGCTGGTCCACCAGCTGGCTGAGGAGCATGGGCTAAAGCATGAGAGCGTCGGCGAAGGGAAGAGGAGGTACATCTCTGTGCGCAAAAAGGCGGTCCCTGCTGCTGCCGTCCCTGCCCCGACTCCCACCGCTGCTCCCTCCGCTGCCCCCCCCGCCCCGACTCCCGCTGCTGCCCCCGCCGCCACAGTGCCACCTCCAGCTGGCACGGACAGTGAGGGGCGGGCGCTTCAGCCTGGGTGCCTGAGCCTTGCCCCAGGAGAGCAGGGCCCTCCTGGCAGCCCCAGGGACAGTCGGAGTCAGAAGGCCCCACACAGACAAAGAGAAGAGCCGGGGCCAGCTGGGCCTGGTCAGAGGGCCAGAGAACGCCAAGAACCTGCCGGCTCCGGGGCGCCAAAGGTGTCGGGAAGGAAGAAGGGAAAGGGGAGGAAAGGTGAGACCCGAGAGTCCCCGCAGGAGATGGGGAGCTCAACCTCTGCCCCAGATGCGCTTCGCTGGTGCCGGCCAGGATTGACCTTGGCAGCTTCCTCACGAGAGGGGTGGGGGGAACGGGAGGCGGCGTCCTTTACCCCCAGCTCACCTTGAGCAGCTCCCTGGAGCTTCCTGCCTCGGCGGGCACCTCTGCCCAGGCCCCTCCTGCTCTAGTCAAAGTAACTGGTCCTGAATGCCCAAGCAAGCCTCGGGGACTCCCAGAGCTCAAGGCCACCATCCCTTGTGCCTGCGGGGGGCCACGGGAGGCCTTGTCCTCGTGAGGACTCAGTCCTCCGGTGCAGATTGCGGCCCCTCTGTGGCATTGCCAACAGACAGCTGTGACGTTTGTGTGGCTGAGGTTGATGCCATGGAGGCCATCCTGGAGCCTGCGGGGCTGGGTCCCTCCCCAAAGCCTGGGGCCTGATGGCGCCCGCCAGAAGCGGCCCTCTGTGCCCACAGGAGGGCTGCAGAGCGGCATTGGCAGGACGGGCCTTTGGCACCCACACAGCTGAGAACCTCCCAGCTGTCATTTCTGGACTCGTCACCCCACGGACGTGAAACCCACGAGGGAGCGTGTCGTGTTGGGCCCTTTTCCCACCTGACTGTCTGGTGTTTTCCACAGGCCCCACGGGAGGAGACGGCGCAGCAGAGGAAGACTTTGACGCCCTGATCTCCGCCGCCATCAAAGCCGACAGCACCTGTGGGTTCTCTGGGTGCAGAGCCAGCGTGGTGACCCTGGGCCAGCTGTGCCCGCACTGCGCCCACCGCTTCTGCCTCCGCCACCACATCCCCGAGGTAGGGGGCGCCTCCGCCTGGGGAGCTGCCACTTCCTGGGGGAAGTTTGCATCTATTTGTTAGACACTCGGGATCCAGCTGGTGTCTGGGGAGGGGGCGGTGTCAGATGTGGGGGATCTGCTCTGCTTGGGCACTGTGCTTGGTCCTCAAACGGACCCCCCCGGGCAGAGATGGAGGTGCCCCCCATTCCCCAGCCGACTTCTCGACCTAGCTTTTAAACTTCTGTGGGTACCCCGAAGTTCTGTGATAGGAAACGTCCCTCTGTCTGAAGCACAGGGAGGAGTGAGGGGCTAAGTCTTGTGTTCCTGGCAAGGGATCTAATGAAGGAAGCAGTTTGTGTCCGAAGCTCCCGAGGTGGAGGAGGAGGGAGGCAGGGTCACAGCGGGGAAGGCCCAGCGGGGAAGGCGCTGTTGGCAACCTCGCGGAGGCCCGTTTCAGACTTGCCAAGGGCCGGAGGGTCATAGGGTCACTTGGCAATGCCAGGGTCAAGATTCAGGACGAGCTGAGGAATTGTGGCCTGAGCCAGGGCAGAGATGGGGGGGTGTGGGGCTGCTCATGGGGGGGGCCGGCTTTGGTGGGCGAGGGGTTAGGACCAGGTGGGTTTGCCTTGGTGGGGCACAGGCAGGAGGACAGCGGGGGTCCAGAGAGAGGGCCAGAGAGGAGCTCCCACAAAGAGTGAGGAGGCCTCGGGGGCCTGGCAAGGGCAAAGGAGAAGTTTGGGAAGTGTTGCCGAGGGGAATGGGAGAGAGGCCCAAGGAAACGGGAGTTTTGATGCTCGGTGCGAGGACTTGGGCAAGATGGGAGAGGAGCCGGCAGGGAGACTTCTTCCGAGGGCATTCGGCCGTTCTGGGGCCTGAGCAGGCGGGTGGCGGCGGTGATGGGAGAGCGGCTGGCAGGAGGGCAGCGGAGGGAAAGCAGTGTGGGCTCTTGGGAGGTGGAAGGGGGTGCATGGCCTCGGCCTTGACCCATAGCTGTGTCTGCAGAGCCCCTTCCTCTGCACTGGGCACTTCCAGGCTTCTTTGGGCCTGGCGGCGGGCACGGTCAGGTTCTGGGTGGGCAGGGCCGGATGGCAAAGTCCCACAGCCTGGATGAGGGCCGTGTCTCCCCAGGTGCACGGGTGTGGTGAGAAGGCCCGAGCGCAGGCGCGCCAGAGGATCAGCAGAGAAGGGGTTCTGTATGCGGGCAGTGGGACGAAGGCCAAGGGGCCGGACCCCGTGAAGAGGGTGCATCTCCAGAGGAGGCTGGACCAGAAGCTCGTGGAGCTGAGTAGCCAGAGGAAAAGCAAAAAGAAGGAAAAGGACAAGTGAGACACGGCGCCCCTTGGGCCGCCTCCCCACCCCCAGCACCCCCGCTTTGGAGATAAGGACCTGGGAGCCCAGCCTGGGCTTCTGGGCAGAGGGTGCTGGCCCTGAGACTCGGGGGGGGAGGGGTGACAGGGCGCAGCCAGACTTGGGGGGGGGGTGTATGCACATGTGTGTGTGTGCGTGTGTGAGAGTGTGTGTGTTTGCATGTTTGTGCCTGTGCGCCACAGCAGCCAGGCAGCCTTTGGCACCTTCGGGTTTCTGGGCATCATCCTCACTGCTTGGTGGGAGCTGGAGGAGGAGAAAATGCCTCAAGGGAAAGGAATGAAATAAATAAAATCTCTGTACAGCACTTCACGGATTTGGCTTGGGGGGAGGGGCATCTGTGGAGGATCCAGGAGCCCCCATTTCTATTCCTGCCAATGCTTTGGGTTCTAGAACCTTCCCTTGGGTTGCTAGCGAGCTGCCGGCACCAGGAGGGCCCGGGGTCCAGCTCCATCTCGGGCCCATCCTGACGGGGGAAGCCTGTGCTGGCACTGAACTCTGGCTGAGCGGCTCTGGGCTCATCTGGGAGGTCCCCCTCCTTTCAGGAACATGGTGGGCGCTGGAGCCGGCTTCTTCCCTCTCCCGACGCCCCTCCCAAAGAACACGCCAGGGCCGGCAACATTTCGCTGCCACTTAGCCTGCACCTTTTAAACAGGCTTTTGAACAGTTAATAAAATAGTATTAATAACGTAATCGAGTGCCACGTATGCCCCTCCCACCCTGGTCTCTGGAGGACTCGTCTTCTGGGGGTCACTGATTAGCTCCAACCTAGAAGGAGCCTGGGCCGTCTGTGGCTCCCACGGGCCGAGGCCGGACCAGTGTCACAATCTGCAACCGGGACTAGCGCCGCTGCTCGGGGACGGCACGGGAAGGGGCCACGGCGGAGCTCATTAACCCTTGCCCTGTTTCCTTTTCCCCCCAAGTATAGAACCAGTATTGCCTTTTTTGTTATTATCCTAAATAATTTAAGAAAACAAATTCTTAATGGGTTAAGGTCACTCCCATTTCCCATCAGCTCCCCTCTCTCCCTCCCAATCACAAGTTTCCCAGAGATGGAGAGTCCCAGGCCCTCACCCCCCCCCCCCCGCTGTGTGGAGGAGCCGGCCACGCGCCTACACCCACTTGTATGTCCGGGAGGCCTAGCGCGGGCCTGGTCATGCTGTGGCACCCGCCTTCGTGCTGGTGCCCTTTCCCTTTCTCTGTGGCCTTGGCTCGGCTGCGCCTCAGGTGGCTCACGCTCTCTGTACCGTCCACCACATGTAGACACCTCCGTGGCTTCCAGCCCTTGGCGGCCAGGGACATTTCGGTTTGCGGGAAGGGCCTCATGGGGAAGGGGGTCCAGGGGATAGACAGTCACCAGGTTGATGTGTTTCCCTCTCGTCCAGAATGTCTGGGCCGGGCCGCTCCGCCAGCCGCCCCTCTCTGTGCCCGTCTACTCCGTCCCCCCGACATCAGCCGCCTGCTTCAGGCTTTGTCAGAGGGGGTGCCGAGCCCGTGTTTGGATGGCCCCTTTTCCATCCTTGTAGCGATTCTTAATTGTCTGAAATTCCTATGAGGACAGTTTGTTCCTAGCCCTTCTCCCCTCATCTCTCGGCCCTTGTTACTTTGGCGTGTTGTGGCTGCCGGACTTGGGTCAGGCTAAAAATCACACTGGAAGTTTTGGCTGCGAGTCCGGTGGAGCTTGGGGTCCGCTGGAACCGCCACATCTTTTTTATCCGTATTGCTGACCTGTCCCCGTGAAGATGATTTTTTCAAGGTTGTGTCTATTGTTCATCATGCCCAAATGCAGCTTCTCAAGCTCATTCTGAAGCTGCGCCATTCAGCGTGTTACTTATCCTTTCAGGATGATTCGAGAGGTCCAGAAGGTGCCGATCAGCATTTGTAGAGGGAGTTTGCGCGGGGGAGTGAGCCAGTCTTGTCCTTTTCCATGCCGGTGGTCATGTGATCTCCAGTCAAGCTGTTTTTGCTGAACCATTTGAGAGTCAGTGTGAAGTTCTCTCTCCCAAGGTCCCCGGGTTTGGAAGGATCCGTTCTGGTTCCTTGCAGGGCCTGACAAGCCAGGGTTGGGCAGGATGTACCCAAGAGAGGGGGCGGCCTCCGGCCCGCCTTCCTCCTTGTCAGTCACCACGCTTCGTGTAGGCCCTTTGGGAAGGACTGGACATGGTGTCCGCGGCAGCCTCTTCCAGGGAGGGGGGCCTGCGTGCAGCCTGGGCCCCCTCCTCATTGACTTTCTGGGCTGGGCCTGGCCATTTCCCAACTCTCCTTGGCTCCAGCCCAGAGGCCCACTGCTGACTGCTCTTCCTCCCTCAGCCGGCTCCCACAGGTGAGCCTCCCACTTCCTCGGAGTAATTAGTGTCCCCGATGTCAGAGGAGTCGGCACACGCTCTCAGAGTCGTTCTCTAAAGTGTATCTGAGTGGAGCCGAGAGCTCCCCCCCGGCTGAGCCTTAGCGTGTCTCAGGGAGTCGTGATGTCCTTTTACTGGCCTAAGCTTCCTCTGACCGCCTGCCTGCCCGCCTGCCGGCCGGCCCCACCAAGGACGGTCTGCTTCGAGATGTTCGTCAGGAGGACGTGTGTGTGTGTGCACTTGCAGGCTGTAACGTGTAATATATGTGTAAAACCCAGCAGGGAGGCCAGCAAAGACCCATGATCATCGGGGTTGGATGCCCCAGTGCCCTTCTGATGCCATTATTAGGGTGGTAACCTACAGGAAACGAAACCATTAGAGAAGTTTTCAGCCCGCTCTTCTGTCCAAGTAACTGTGTATTCAGTTCATCCACTTGGCCTTTCTGTGTGGATGGTCAGACTCACCCCTCGGAGTGATTACCGATCTTGCCCAGGAGTCTGCAGGCTTCTGGGTCACATCTTTACCCGCGGCGAGAGCCCCCTGAGGACGCCGCACCCTTCTTGCTTCCTTTGCGGCCTCCTCGTGAGACCAGGTCACTCCAAAGAAGTGGTGATGTCCAAAGTTCCCCCTCCTTTCCAGCACCCAGCCCCGGGCTCTGTCCACGACGCCCATTTCAGAAAGCTTCATTAATCATCTGATAAACAGGCCTGGGCGGGTGGGAGCTGGCCCCTGGCCTGGCCCCCGGGGGTCAGGGGGGGTCAGTGTCGGCAGACTGGAGCTTAATGACCACTTGCCATGATGAGCAGAGTGAGGGCCAGGGCGCTCCCGGGAGAGGGAGAGGGCGGCCAGCTGCGGGCCTCGGGGACCCCTCTCCTGGAAGCTTGGCGAGGCTGTGAGCGAGGCCACAAAGCGGGCATGGAGGCCGGGGATGGCCCATTTAGAGGCAGAGCAGGAAACAGGCCGGGCTTGGTTAAGGAGCTGCCCAAGGTGTGGAGGCAGGATTTGCACCCAGCTCCTCTGCTGTCCCGAAAGCCTCCAAGTGGGGGCTGCTCCATACGGAGCCCTTGGAGCAGAGTACACCCCCCTCCCCCCAGGGCCTGACTGCTCTCAGCTGTAGAAGTTCATGTTTGGAGCTTGGACCTTGTAGAAGCTGAATGTGAGCCCAGGGTGAGGGAAGGAGGGAGGGACACGGGGAGAGAGAGGAGGAGAGAGGGAGGGAGGGAGGGAGGAGGGAGGAGGGAGTGCGCAGCCCGGGGCAGCCAAGGCTTTGGGGCACCACGAACTTTGCCCTTGGGCTGCTGCCCCCCCTCCCTTGGCGGAGGGCGGGAAAAGCAGCTCAAGGTCCTGGCCGCCCCCTCCCCCCTAGGTTTCTTGCAGCCGGAGTCCCGGGCTGGGAGGCTGGGGGCTGGCCGCCGCTGCTTGGGAGGCCGGGAGCAGGCGGCCTTATTTGGCCTGGAAACTGGAGATAAAGCAGGGGAGGGGGCCCAAGTGGGGGGAGGGGGCAGACCACGCTTTGGGTCTCCAGAACCTCTGGGATTGTTGGCATCCCGGTTCTCCCCGGTTTCCTTGGCTGCCAGGTGCCCTCTCCTGGGGTGGCGGTTCTGAGGAGGGGACCCCAGGGTCCCCCAATCCTGCAGAAGGGCGCCCCGCTTCCCTCCCGAGCTCATGTCTTTAGTTTAGGGCTTGGGAGCTCTGTAGGGCGCCACCAGGGTCCGCGGGGCCTTTTTGGGCTGTGGTGGCCGGGGCATCATCACCCCGAGGGTGGGGGCGGGTTCCCTTCCTCCCGTGGCCGGGTGGGGCCGGCTCCTCCCGCTGGCGGCCCTCTGTGGATGATCCCGGCGCCCTCCTCGGCTGACTCACCTTCCCCAGAATTGCCCCAGAATTCCAGGGCGGAGTCTTGTCCTCGGGCCAGGCAGTTCCTTCCTCCGGAGAGAGAGAGCTGCTGGGAGGATGAGGAGGAGGAATCATCTGGAAGTCACCTCACATCTGGCCCGGACTTTGTGGACCATGTTACAGAGACACTGAGCCGAGTCTGAGCTTATTCAGCCCAGAGATGGTGGGCTAGGGCGCAGGCAGCTTCCCGCTGCTTTAGGGAGCCGGCTGTGCTTTGGCTACTGCTATAACTTCAAAGGTTTTCTCCCCAATTATTTTTCATAATTAATTAAAATAAATGATCTATTAACCTCCGTATAGAACAACCAAATTTTCCTTCCAAATAGCAAGGGGGGTAGAAGGCAGCCCTTGCCGTCATCAGCTGTGTGGCCCTGGCAATGTGCTCTCACCTCCATAAACCTCAGTTTCTGTGTCTGGGAAGTGGGCGTAACAATTGCTCCTACCTCTGCCCAGGGTCGTCCGGAGGCTCAAATAAGATGGAGACCTTAAGGTGCTGGGGGAATGTATTAAGTTATCATTAAGCTGTTTTGTTGTTCTTCTTCTAACTCTTTGTGACCCGAGGGGCCATAGCACACCAGAGATAAGGAGGGGGTTGCCATTTCCTTCTCCAGCTTATTTTACAGATGAGGAAACTGAGGCAGACAGGATGAAGTGCCTTGTCCAGGGTCACATGGCTAGGAAGTGTCTGATCCCGGATTTAAAGTCGTCCTCCTGATCCCAGGCCTGGTCCACTATCCACTGAACCACCCAGCCGCCTCCATGAAGCCATTTGCCTCCTAATTCATGCATTTCTTTGGATATTTGGATTTCCGAACTTGCCCAGGGTTTCTTAAAGTGGAGCCTGAGCATCTCCTCCAAAATCACTTGAAGACTGGGGCGGGGCGGAGGGGTGGCCAGCTCGGGCAGGGCTTCTGTTGGCAAGGGCTTTGTTTTGTTTTTCCAACAGTTGTGTTGGTGCCTTAGTCACAGGCTTGGTCACCGTCCAGGAACTGAATTGTTGGAAGCTCACGAGGGTAAACGTGCCTTTTGGCAGAGCCCACTGGGAGAAGTTCCCTGGCCCGGGCCGGGCTTGCACGTACTGGGAACGGTGTTTGGTTGTGGGGGAGAGAAGCCCGGCTGGCCCAGCTGCCCAAGGGCCTGACTCCCCTGACCTTTGGCCCATTATTTATTTTCCTCGGCGCAGATGTCTATGGAGTTGGACCCGAATCAGCAGAAGCTGCCAAAGTGATACTTGCAATTCCCAAGTTATGGATGGGATTCTGCTCGGGCACATAAAAGGAATTGTTACGGCCCAGAGAGGGACACAGCTCCGGCCTTATTTGGGAGTGAAACGGCTTCTTTGGAAAGCGGGCCAGCGCCAAGAGCCAGGCCCAGGGCCTCTGGGAGCTCCGATGACGGTGTCGGGAATGCTAAGGCCGAGGGGGCCCTCTTCCCCGGCCCCCACCTGCGCGCCCCGTCCCTGGAGGAGCCGGGATGGTGGATTTGGGATTACAAGGGTCCTGAGACACCAGGCCCTCAGAGCTTCCCTTGTTAGAGGTGAAGCCACTGAGGCTGGATTGGCCGGGGTGATGGAGCTTCCAGGGTGCTGTCCCATGAGGCTTCCCTGGGACCAGGGGCTAGCAGCATTGCCTGCCTTGGTAAAGGGGAAGGCTTTCCAACCCCAGACCAGCGTGAGGCTTGGTGGTTGTGGGGTGGAGCAGGGCTCCTTCCAACTCTGATTTCAGCCCCATGTTCTGTGACTTCCAGAGGTCGCCCCCTGAACCCCAAACTCACCGAGGAGCTCTGAGCTTGCAAAACTGGACAGCCGGCGCACCCTGCTCCCCTCAGACAGAACAGGGCCACGGCTTGTTGGATCAACAAGTGTTCATCTAACCCAGGCTCCGTGTGGGCTCTTCTCTGTGGCCTGGGGAAACGGGGGGATGGGGGCATGCAGGGGGACCCCAGGCTAGGCTAGTCGGGCCTGGAGGGTCCTACCACCAGCGAGTCCTCAGATGAGGGGGAAGCTGGCTCAGAGAAGAAGGCTTGCAGGGGACAAAGGCCAGAACCAGGGCACTGCATGGAAACAAAGCAGAGCAGAACGTTAGGCCGCTGTCTCTGGCTCTTCCCACTGAGCTGAGCTCTGGAGCCCTTGAGACAAGGGAAGAGGGAACCCGGCCAAACGGACAGGCTTTGAGACCAGGGTCTGCCGGTGACCTGTTAGGGTTCTAGCACAGTGCCCGGGCAGGTGCCCACGGATGGTCCAATGCGCCCCGGGGAAGACTTTGAGCCTGAGGCATCAGCGGCCAGAAGGGGGTACTCCCAGGATCCCCTTCCTGCCCCACCACTCTCATCCCTCTCCGGCCCCCAAGCTAACCTCCAAGGCTCCCCATTCCCCACAGGAAGCGGAGGCTCCTTGGCCAGTATAGCCTCCTCCTCTCCCCCGTCCCTTAGTGAGGGTGCTTTGCCTGACCCCTCCCTCTTTGGATCCTCTGCCTCCTTCAAGTTCAAAGCCCCCCTTCTATATGGCATCCTGCCCTTCCCTGGCTTTCGATAGAGGGAGCTCAGCTGGTCCTTGTTGGCTTACGTCTAAAAATGTAAACTTCCTGAGTCACTAAGGAGGCCCCTGGTGTGAAAAGTGGGGACAAGGAAAAGCAGCCTGGAGGAGGAGGCCCCTGGGCCCGGCTTGGAGGGAGCCACAGGTTCTGAAGTGGGGAGGGAGGACAGTCAGGGCATGGGCACCACCTGGGCAAAGGTGTGGCAGGGGGAGATGTGGCCCAGGAAGTTAGCTGGGAAACGGGATGAACGAAACCATGAAACAGGTCAGAAAATCGGGGGCATCCAAGGGTGGTGAGGACCTTTATTCACAGTGAGCAGCTTTTTCAGGGTCTCTATCCCCAGTTATTGGTAATAGTGTATGTGTGTGAATGTGAGTGTATGTGTGAGTGTGTGTGTGTGTGTGTGTGTGTGTGTGAGAGAGAGAGAGTGTGTGTGTGTGTGTGTGTGTGAGTATGTGTGAGTGTGTGTGTGTGAGAGAGAGTGTGTGTGTAAGTGTGTGTGAGAGAGTGTGTGTGTGTGTGTGTGTGTGTGTGTGAGTATGTGTGAGTGTGTGTGTGTGTGAGAGAGAGTGTGTGTGTGTATGTGTGAGTATGTGTGTGTGTGTGTGTGTGTGTGTGTGTGTGTATGTGTGTGGGTGTGTGGGTGTTACATTGGAAAGGGGTTCTCCTTGTCCTGGTGAACTACACCCTGCCATGCACTCGCAGCTCTGGTCCTGGATTTGGGCTTTTCCCCTAAATGTTTGTTGACTGATTCATCATTGGAGAAGGGAGAGGGAGATCCTGTGGAACACTGTGTTCTGCTCTTGGTAAGCGAGGGCGTTCCTCTGGGGAGATCCTCAGCTCTGCCCTCCGTCTGCCTGCCTCCTTGCTGCCTGCACAGGCTTTGCCAGTCTCCCCTGGAGGCATCCTCTGGAGCTTCATCCCAGCCAGAGAACAGGACGGCTCTGTAGGGTGTGGGAGCCCCTGGACTTTAGGGGCAGGGCCCAGATTAGGCACATGGGCCCAAGGGATGCTCAGAGGCTCCTGGGGTTGAGCTGAGTCACCCTGGATTCACCAGTCTTAGGAGTGAGGCCTGGGAAATCCACACCCCCGAGGAGAAGTCCACGTGCAATGAGAATCCTCACAGCCCTACAACCCTCTTCCTCCTTCCTTCCCTCCCTCCCTCCCTCTAGGACAAGAGATTTGGGGTCACTCCTGGGGACCTCGTCTAGAATGCTGGGAGTTCTGTCCTCAGCATAGCCCACGAGAGTCCAAAGTCATTTCTGTACGTGACCTGAGAACCTAGTGGGGGAAAATTCTCAGCATCAGAGGATTTCTCTTCCTCATTTATGTTTAGTTCAGAGGGCAGGGATTCCGTCGAATCACACTTTGATCCTGCTCGTACAGTGAGCCAAAATTGGAGATAAACACCAAAGTTGTGGATGCTTGGTAATGAAAAGGTGGGAGGGAATCATAGCACTAGGAGCTAAGATTTACATAAATAGCATTTTTATGTTTGAGGCATTGTGCTAAGTACTTCACAATTGTTATTTCCTTCTCACAACAACCCTGGGAGGTGGGCGTCATTATAAGCCCCATTTTACAGATAAAGAAACTGAGGTAGACAGAGGTTAAGGGTCACACAGCCAGTGAATGTCTAGGTCACATTAGAACTCAGGTTTTCCTGGCCGTCTTCTATCCACTGTGCCCTAAGCTACCTCTAAGGAGAAAGTTCGTGAGGTTGAACACTCTAGTCTCTCAAAGGACTGTGGGACAATTGATTCTTGTCTATTATCCCACAGTCCTTTGAGAGACTAGAGTGCTCAACTAGACTAGAATCAAATCTACGTGCTTTAAATATTGCCAGTTTAGGGGAATAAGATGTTCTGAGCCAAGTTAGCTGCTCAGGTCACCAGCCCTTGGCTTCCATATATTGGTTCAGTCCCTTCCCAACAAGGGCTGATTAAAGAAAGGGTCATTGCAGTGACTATTGAGCAAAGCTGTTTATTGCAGTAAATCATCCGACAGGAACTGGAGAACTTATTCAGAGGAGAATAGGACAGAAAAATAGTCAAGAGGGAATGAACTCTTCTCAATGACAATCAGCTCAAATCAAGAGAGAGAAACTGAGGTCAACCAAGAGGATGTTGTTGTCTGAGATCTCCAAGGAGAGGACGAGGTCTCCAAGAAAGGCTACAACTCACTTAAAGGAATTTAGGGCTACCTCTACAAGAGTAGGTTTTCTCTGGGTCACAGGCTAATCTTGTCTTCTCCCCAATATCAATCGCCACTGATTAATCAATTTCCAACATTGGAATCAATTTCCCATATTTTAACCAATTAATAGCAATTAGTTTTTTAAAGGTGAAAATGCAGTGCTTTGATCCATAGTCAGTCTTTCTGGGTGTGAGTGGCACTTTCCCACATGGCTATTGGAATTGCCTTTGATCACCCCATGGTTGAAAAGAGCCAAGTCCATCACAGTGGATCGTCACATGACCTTGTTACTGTTTACAATGTTCTCCTGGTTCTGCTCCCTTCACTCACATCAGCTCCTGTCAGTCTCTCCAGGTTTTTCTGAGATCATCCTCCTGATCGTTTCTTCCAGAACAATAATATTCCATAACATTCATATCCCAGAATTCATTCAGCCTTTTCCCAACTGATGGGCATCCACTCAGTTTCCAGTTCCTTGCTGCCACAAACATTTTTGCACACGTGGGTCCTTTCCCCCTTTTCTGATCTCTTTGGGGTACAGACCCAGTAGAGCCCCTGCTGGATCAAGTGCACAGTTTTATAATCCCTTGGGCGTAGTTACAAATTTCTCCCCAGAATCAATTAGCTTTTCACTATTTACTGAGAACATATAGCAATAAACAGAAGTACAAATATTCCCCTGCGACCTCCCAGGACGCACCCTCCCCTATACCCCTTCAGTCCTTGGGCAAAGTGTTCTCAGAGTTAAAGCTACAAATTAGTCCCATATCCTCTGGCCCCAAGTAAATTCACTTCTGAAATCCAGCTGTGTGGCTTGTGGATGCCTTGCTTCATGGCAGGATTAAGTATTTTGGCATTGGGCACTGTGCCGTTGGTCAAGGTGCCAGTCACTCCTTGGGAGCTCGGTACTTCTCAGACGGAGAGTGGGGCACGTAGATCAAGGATCAGGGAAATGCCTGTGGGATGGAGTGGGCACAGGCTGGGGCCGTCAGATGGGCTGGGGATCTCCATATCTGGCAGTTACCCCTGGGAGTTTCTCATTTGTGTCCCCATGTCCATCCTGAGCCCCGTGATGGTCCGATCTCAGCTCCACCATTTCTGTGGGGGATGTCTCTTCATCTCCCAGAGCCCTCACAAGCCTGACCCTGAGGGGCTCCTGAACCCTTTTGTCCCTCTGACTCCCAACCATGAAGTAAATGATGGGGTTGGCTGTGCTGTTCACACAAGAGAATATTTTAGCCACATCAAAGAAAATCATTTTTGGTCTCTCGCTCATTTTGAGCCAGTAAAGAATAAACCAGTGGATTGCAAGGGGGAGGGCACAGATGAGGAACACTAAGATAGTGACCAGGATGATGGTGTAGAGCCTTGCCGGGCGGCGTTTTGGGGAGATCCTCCGGACTTTGATGAACAGGATCAAGCCAGATATACACATCGCCGGGGTGAAGACCCCAAAAATCATAACCACATAAAACAAGTCTACTTTTTGACATGGATTCTTATTTTCCTTTTGGATAACACAGAAACAGATAGCTACCAGATTCTCCAGGATGGCCAGAAGCCACAGTACTGCACACACCAGGGGAGACAGATGCTGGGGACGGTGACATCGGTACCAGATGGGGAAGAGAACAGAGAGGCAGCGCTGAGTGCTGATGGTGGCCAGCAGGCTCAGCCCCAGGGTGTACGCAAGGTACCTTATTCTTTTAAAGGCCTCAGAAATAGTCTGGGACAAGGGACCAAACTCAGGCCTGTTAAGAACATGTGAGAGAGCCATGCAGAAGAGGAAGAGGAAGTCAGCGATGGCCAGGTTAAGAATGTAGATAGAATAGGGGTTCTTCTTTATGCCGAACCTGAGCAACCAGATGATGGTCCCATTCCCTGCCAGGCCACACAGGCACAGCAACACAATGATGGCGACTATTCCCAGAGGGGTCACATTCTCTCCCTCAGTGGAGTTGGTGGTCGCTGCTATTGTCACCATCATTGCTGCCTTGGGAGGCTGGACCGTGAGACGAGGGTTCGAGATCCCTGCTAATGAAAAATAAAAATAAATGAATTCTACCTCCATGTCCTAGGAGACTGGACAAAGCAGTGAGCCCCTAAAAAGTCCCTTAGAAGGGGCAAATCTACTTAAAAATCACAATTTCAAAAAGTTTAATTTTATTTTATTTTCAGTTCTAAGTTCTCTCCTTTTCCTTTCCTCATCCACTGAGAAAGCAAGGGAAAAAAATCCCCATTACAAATAAGTGTAATCATAAACAAATTCTTGTATTAGCTGCATACAAATAAGGAAAAATAAAGAAAGAAAAAGAGGAAGGAGGGAAGAAAAAAAGAAGGAAAGAGGGAAGGAAGAAAGAAAAAGAAAGAATAAAATGTGCTTTAATCTGTTCTCTAGGTCCAACAGCTCTCTTTTGGGAGGTAGGTAGATGGCATGTTCCAGCAGGAGTCGTGGTCAATTAGAAGAACCAAGTCTTTCACAGCAGATCATTGTTAGCAATATTGCTGTTACTGTGTATAATGTTCTCCTGGTTCTAATCATGCATCAGCTCATCCAAGTCTTCTCAAGTTTATTTTTTCTCTGAAGCCATTTTCCTACTGAGTGGATGCCCATCAGCTGGGGAGTGGCTGAAGAAGTTATGGTATATGAAGGTTACGGAATATTATTGTTCTGTAAGAAACGACCAGCAGGAGGATTTCAGAGAGATCTGGGGAGACTGGCAGGAACTGATGCTGAGGGAAATGAGCAGAACCAGGAGATCATTTGTACACGGCGACAAGAAGACTATACGATGATCAATTCTGATGGACCTGGCTCTCTTCAACAATGACATGATTCAGGCCATTTCCAATAATATTGTGATGAAGAGAACCATCTATACCCAGAGAGAGCTGTGGGAACTGAGTGTGGATCACAACATAGCATTTTCACTCATTTTAGTGTTGTTTGCTTGCATTTTGTTTTCTTTCTCATTTTTTTTCCTTTTTGATCTGATTTTTTTTTTGCAGCACAATAATTGTGGAAATATGTATAGAAGAATTGCACATGAGTAACATATATTGGATTACTTCCCATCCAGGGGAGGAGGTGGGGGGAGGAAAGGAAAAAATTTGGAACACAAGGTTTTGCAAAGGTGAATGTTGAATATTATCCATGCGTATGTTATGAAAATAAAAAGTTTTAATTAAAAAAAGAAAAAAACAAATCACCTTCCTTATTATTTCTTAAAACACAATAATCTTACATCACAATCATATATCATAAATTGTTCAACCATTCCCAATTGATGAACATCCCATCAATTTCTAGTTCTTTGTCAACGCAAAAAGACCTTATATATATATATTTTTTTCTATGATCTCTAGAGTTTAGACCTAGTAGTAATATTGCTGAATCAAAGGGTATGAACAGTTTTATATCCATTTAGGTATAGTTCCAAATTATTCTCCAGAATGGTTGGACCAACTTATAGTTCTACCAATAGTACCATAGTGTTCCTATTTTTCCACAATTTCACCAGCATTTGTTATTTTTTTCCCCTGTCATCTTTGTTGATCTAGTGGGTGTGAAATTATTTTAATTTTATTTGATTGTTTAAAACTCAGCTATTTTAATTTACATTTCTCCAACTATCAATAACTTAGAGTATAAGGTTATTGGCAGCTTATATTTCTTTCTCTGAAAACTATCTGTTCTTATCCTTTGATCATTTATCAATTGGGGAAATTGCTCTTATTCTTGTAAATTTGACCCAGTTCCCAATATATGTTAGAAATGTGATCTTTATCAGAAAAACTTGCTGTAATGATTTTCTTTCTCCCAGTTTCGTATTTTTCTTCTAGTTTTAGCTGCAATAATTTTGTTTGTATAAGAATGTTAAAATTTAACCATTTTATTCCTTGTGAACCTCTCTATCTCTTATTTGGTTATAAACTCGTCACCTGTTCATAGATTTGACAGGTCATTTCTTCTAAACACTACTAATTTCCTTATGATGTTGCTCGTTATGTCTAAACCAGGTACCTTTTTGTCCTTATTGTCCTTATTGACCTTATTGTCAAATGTGATGTGAGGTACTGGTCTATAATTAGTTTCTGCCGGACTATTTTCTGATTTTTTCCAGCAGTTTTTGTCAACTAGTGAGTTCTTGTCTCAAAAGCTAGCTGTCAAGCTAGATTACTATGGTCATTTACTACTATATATTATCTAACTAATCTTTTCCACTGATTCACCAGTCTATTTCTTAACCAGTACCAGATTATTTTGATGATTACTGCTGTGTAATTTTTTTCACGAATTCCCTTGATATTCTTGAACTTTTGTTCCTCCAGATAAATTTTGTTATTTTTTTCTAGCTCTATATGTACACAAACACACACACACACACACACACACACACATTTATAGTAATTTGGCACTGAATAAATAAATAAATTTGAGCCATTATATTGGCTCAGCCTACTTATGAGGCTATTCTGAGGTTTGTCTTGCAGGTAGATTCTCAAATATTTTATATTATCTACAATTATTTTAAATGGAATTTCTCTTTCTAGCTCTT
This sequence comes from Sminthopsis crassicaudata, assembly GCF_048593235.1. NCBI lineage: Eukaryota > Metazoa > Chordata > Mammalia > Dasyuromorphia > Dasyuridae > Sminthopsis > Sminthopsis crassicaudata. Next base: position 253,288,610 of record NC_133622.1, read on the forward strand.
CCTGCTGGGTTTTGATGCTGGGTATAGTTATTGCAACTTTGCCGACTGTTGTTAATTGTTTCAACTAGTTTTTCAGTTGATTCTTTAGGATTCTCTAGATAAACTATCAGTTCATTTACAAAAGTAGTAATTTTGTTTCTTTTTTGCCTTTGCTTATTTCTTCCATTTCTTTTGTTCATCTATTTGCTATTGTTAGCATTTCTAATACAATATTGAATAGTAATAGTGATAATGGGCATCCTTCTTGTTTGCCCCTGATTTTATTAAATACTTCTAGTTTATACTCATTACAAGTAACATTTGGGCTTGAATTTAGATAGCTACAATGTGGGGACCTGTGTGGTGCCATGGTGCACAAAGTGCCAGGCCTGGAGCCAAGAAGACTCATCTCCTTGAGTTTAAATCCAACCGCAGACACTTATTTGCTGTGAGAAGCTGGGTAAGTCACTTATTCTTGTTTGCCTCTGTTCCTCATCTGTAAGATGAGTTGTAGAAGGAAATGGCAAACCACTCCATTATCTCTGCCAAGGACAATAAAATATTTCATTTTAAATTAAGCTTTATTTATTCTGCTTTCATGTTATTTTTGTTTAAAAAGAAAACGTATTATATTTATTCGAAAGCTTTTCCTGCATCTCTTGAAATAATCATAGCTTTTGGTGTTTTGCTATTTTGTTATTAATGTGACTTTTGATGTTTTGTTATTTTGTTATTAACGTGACTTTTGGTGTTTTGTTATTTTGTTATATATTTTGCGACTTAGTATTGAACCAGCTCTGAATCCTTTGTATAAACCCAGGCTGGCCAAAGTGTATGATCTTTGTGATATATTGGTGCAATCTCCTTGCTAGTATTTTATTTAATTTTTTGGCATCAACATTGATTAATTTTTAAATTTAATTAAGTTATTAATTAATTTCTATTATCAAGACCACATGTGTATCATAGAAGGAATTTGGATATCTTTGCCTTTTTTTTCCAACCAGTTTATGCTGTATTAGAATCAATTGTTCTTTAAGTGTTTGGTAAAAACATTTGAGCCTGGGAATTTTTCTTTGGGAATTCATTTGTGGCATGCTTAATTTATTTTTCTACTAAGATCATTTAAGTATTCTATTTCCCATCCTGTTGATATTTTTGTAAATATTCACCCATTTTTTTCATTTAGATCATCAGTTTTATTGGCATATGGTTGGGCAAAATAGCTTCTAATAATTGTTTTTATTTTCCCTTTATTGATTGTGAATTCATCTTTTTTGTTTGTTTTTGAGACCAGTAACTTGAGGCCAATAGCCTATATGTTTTATCTTTTTTTTTTTCAAGCCAGCACCCATTTTTATTTATATGTTCAATGGGTTTTTACTTTTAATTTTAATTAACCTTTCTTTTCTTTCAGAATCTCTATGTTAGTGTTTAGTTGGGAGATTTTAATTTGTTGGTTTTCTGGTTTTTTAGTTGCGTGCCCAGTTTGTTGATCTGCTTTTTTGGTTTTTTATTGCTGTATGCTTTTAGAGATTTACATATTTTCCTAGACTGCATCCCATCAATTTTGCATTGTCTTATTGTTGCCATTCATTTTAATAAATGATTGACGATTTCTTTACCCATCCATTCTTTAGGACTGTTATTTCATTTACAATTAATTTTAGTTTTGCTTCCAAGCTTTATTGATTATAACTTTTGTTGCATTATAGTCCAAAAAAAGAAATATTAAATTACTATTTCTGCCTTTCTGCTGTGTGACTCTGGATGAGACAGTCTTTTGGAGCCTCAGTTTCCTTATGTGTAAAATGGGGATGATATTGACTGTCAAAAAACATTCAAGGAACAGTGTGCCAGAATCTTAGTTAAGTACTGAGGATACAAAAAAAGTAAAAGAATTTGCCATTAGGGGAGATAACAAGGGAATAACTATGGGCAGATACGTTTGATGTGGAATAAATAGGAAATATTCCTCAGAAGGAAGGGACTCATATTAATTAGGATTGTAAAGGCTTCTTTGAGAACATGAGATTTTGATAATTTGTTAAATGACTCCGGAATTAGCTTGCTGGTTGTTCTGTCTCTAGCATCTCCTCCCTCCCTCCCACTGCCGGTTTAGCTATTAGTTATTTTCAATGTCATTCCTCTACTCAGTAACCTCCTATGGCTCCCTATCCCCTCCACAACCCAATCTCAGACCCTCCTAACCTGATCTGCCTCCTCACCCTCCCATTTTTCCTGTCTCCTTCCACCTCATACCCAACCCCCCCACTCTTCAATATTCTGTTCTGAGCTCTCCCCCAAGCCTCTGAATTGCTCTCCCTTCTCTTCCTCCTCTCCACTTCCTGGCTTCCCCCAGCTTCCTTCAAGTCCCTGCTAAAATCCCAGCAGAAACTGTCAAAGAAACCTTTCATTGTTATCTCCAGGGCTTAGGACAATACTTGGCACGCAGTGTGTGTTTAATAAAAGTTTCCTGACTGAACCCTGGAGGTGGAGCTGGGGACCGAGCCCATTCCAGACATGGGGAACCAACAGTGAAGATGCTTGAGTCTGGAGATGGAGGGGCATCTTTGAAGAGCAGTAACCTGACCAGTGTAGCTGGGTCACAAAGTATAAGGGGAACGGGGGGGCATACAACACAAAAGAACTAGAAAGAGTTTATGAGATGTGAATAGATGAAAACCTGTTTTATAGAAAGAAATTGTCTATTTTACAGATGAGGAAGCTGAGCCCCAGGGAAAAAGTTGGACTAGAAACAATTTTTAAAATGTCTTCTTCCTCTAATATGACCTTGAAAAAAGGTCTTCATCACTTTTAATAAAGGATGGATTGCTCTTTTATTTGCTCAGCTGGGCTCCCAGTCACCCTACTCCCCCACCCCCAAGAGGCTTTGGCCACTGTTAGGTTTAGCCACTCTTGATTTGTGGGATCTTGAGGGAAAGGCAGCCCCTTGGGCTGGGCTGGGGAGTGGTGATGTCCCATTCTCTGGGATCTCTCTCTCCATGCAGGGGGATTTCTCTAACTTCCCACCTGAGACTCAAAATCCATTATAGTTTCTTTTGATGAGATTAGAACTCAGCATCTGAAATCTGTTACTGACTTCAGGCCAGATTTGGTCCTTTTCTTGTACTGTGGCAAAGCAAAAAGTATTTATTAATCAGTCAGACCCCATTGTGCCTCAGTTTACCTTTTCATAAGTGGGAAGGAGGCTTGTGTACATTTCTTCTCACCAACTCACCTAGGTCTGTCAGCCGGGAGAATTCAGGAGCTTTACATAAAAAGTTCTTAGCCTCCTTAGGGACACACTAATTAGATCAATTGGTTCACACCCTAGGGATTCGATATCCAACTAAATTCCCTTACTCCCCAAGCATTTGGCTGAGGATGGTTTTCCCCACACACTTTCGACAGCTTACTTCCCTCCCTCAAGCGCCCTTCACATAGTGTACCTGACAAATGGAACACACCTTCGGGCCAGTTTCAGTTCAACTCATGGATCATCAGTGTCAGAAGGGTCTTCAGAGAGCTAGTCCCAACTCTTCAGAGATAGCTAGTCCCATCTCTTCAGAGGTAGATAGTCCCAACTCTTCAGAGATAGGTAGTCCCATCTCTTCAGAGATAGCTAGTCCCATCTCTTCAGAGATAGCTAGTCCCATCTCTTCAGAGGTAGATAGTCCCATCTCTTCAGAGACAGCTAGTCCCATCTCTTCAGAGATAAATAGTCCCAACTCTTCAGAGATAGCTAGTCCCAACTCATCAGAGATAGCTAGTCCCATCTCTTCAGAGATAGATAGTCCCATCTCTTCAGAGATAGCTAGTCCCAACTCTTCAGAGATAGCTAGTCCCCTCTCTTCAGAGATAGCTAGTCCCAACTCATCAGAGATAGCTAGTCCCATCTCTTCAGAGATAGATAGTCCCATCTCTTCAGAGATAGCTAGTCCCAACTCATCAGAGATAGCTAGTCCCCTCTCTTCAGAGATAGCTAGTCCCAACTCATCAGAGATAGCTAGTCCCAACTCTTCAGAGATAGCTAGTCCCATCTCTTCAGAGATAACTAGTCCCATCTCTAAAGAACTCCACATGGGACTGGGGCTGACAAACTCTCAGAAGGAGCCCCTTTACATGGTCCATAAGGGACCCCGTGGCCCCTGGATTGATTGAGAAAACCACATATTGATATCATCCGAAGTGTAGTGTAATTTTTTATCTTGTTAAATATTTCCCCATCATGTTTTAATCTACTTCCCTGTGTTTGAGACCTCCGATGTCGCCTTTTTTGATACCACCAATGAGGGAAAACACTGAATCTGTAAAGCTTTCTGGAGCTGGGAAACTCCTAAACAAATTAGCCGAGGGGACGTAAGGAGACGGGAGAAAAGCCAAAGCTATTGAAAGTTGTCCTCTCACCTGAATCTTCCCTGGTCCTTACTGGAGTTGAAAAGAAGAGCCTCCTTGGGGGGGCTGGAGATCCTCAGGAGGGTCTTCACCTTCTGTGTCCTGGAGATGACCGATATCCCAGTCTGGCCAGCGAGGGATGGTGCATCCCTCATCAGTCCAGCAGCCTCTGAAGCCTGGCCCTGATCAGCCTGGGAGGGCAGGCCCTTCAACCCAGGGCAGGGACCACATTTGCCTTTCTTTGTCCAGGATTTATTACTGTGAGAGGCACAGAGTGAGTGGATGTTGATTGACTGAGTGATTGATTCTGTAAACTAGGAAATGGGCTTTACTTTCCAGGGTGGGGAAAAATGAGTTAAATGGACAATGTAATGGAGGGCATCCAAAAAGTCCATCCCAGAGGAGGAGGAGGGGAAGATGCCTTCTGCATTAGGCTTTGGGTGATTACAGGAAACCAGCAAGTCAAGTGTGGCCTAATGGATCAGCTCAGTCCTCACCCCCCCCTGTTCCCTGCCCTCCAGAAGCCAAATGGACAAAGGGGAGCTTTCCTAGCTGGCCGGGAAGCGGGAAAGAGGGCAGCGGCTTCTCCTACCTTTGCTCTTGAGGCCTCTGCTGGAAGGGTCCTTTCCTGAGCGCTCAGAAAGCATCAGAGCATTAGCCCAGGGAGTGGGGCCCAGAGAGGGGGTGATGAGCACAGGTGGTGGAGGAGGAGAGAGCCCGTTCCTGTAACGCTGAAAGATGTAGGGGCTGGGATTTCAGCGACTTAGAAACACTTCCTCCCAAGGCGGGGCACAGTGCTTGGCACATAGTGCTAAATGAATGTTCATTCATTCACTCATTCATTCATGCAGCCGTCCTACCTAAAGTCTCCCAGAACCTGACAGCAATCTCTCTGGCTTAGGTTTTTCTTATATTCCAACCCCAGTTATCATTAATCTTCCCCAAACAATGCAGGGCATATCCATGGCTTCCCCTAGGGCTGCTGTCCCTCAAGCTGGACATTCCCTCTGCTCTCTGGGCTTCCTTTCCCAAGCTGGGTCCGGTATCTAGGAGATCCTTCTCTTGTCTCTTGAAATCTCTGGCTTCCTCCTGGTTTTTGCCTGATTTTTTTCTTTCTGTGATCTTCCCTTGGGTTATCTGACACATGTATCCCCTAGAAAGAATGTCCTCCTGGGCAGACCTTTCCTTTTGTCTAGATTTCCCATCCTCGGTGCTTGGTACATAGTAGGCCCTCAATAAATCATCTGTGAATGAATAAAGTCTAGTTAAAAGACATAGACTCTTACTAACTGAAAGCTCCTTGTGGACAAGGAGGATCTGATTCTTTTTTTTCCCCATTTATTTCTAATACACACAATCATGCTGGGGGGGCATTTAGGTGGTGCAGTGGATAGAGCACCAGCCTTGAATTCAGGAGAACCCAAGTTCAAATCTGGTCTCAGACACTGAACACTTCCTAGCTGTGTGGCCCTGGGCAAGTCACTTAACCCCAGCCTCAGGAAAAAAAAAAAAGAAAGAAAAAAAAAATAGAATCATGCTGGGAAACAAAATCAGAGAGAAAAACCATGGGAGAGAAAAAAAAAAAACCAGGAAAAAGAAGGGAACAGAGCATGTGTTATCTACATTTAATCTCCGTAGTTCTTTTTCTGAACACAGATGACATTTTCTATCCAGTCTATTGGGATTGCCTTGGAGGAGGGTCTAAGCATTTTCTCCAGCCTTCGTCTTCCATGCCTGGAATGCTCTCCCTTCCTCCTCCTCCTCCTCCTTCCAGTCTCTCCTACAAAACACCGTCCCCCATGACTCTCAAAGCCAGTACCTTCCCTCTGCCAATCATTTCCACTTTATTCTGTCTATAGCTTGTTCTGCACAACTGTTTACACTTTTTGCATGTCCTGATGTCTGAGAACCTTGAGACCTGATACGCTAGAACATGCTTGAGTTTTGTGTGTATAAGCAATATACAAACTGTCATTGGAGGTAGCCTAAGGTCTTGTACAGTCAATAAACATTTATTGAGCTGTTAGTTGGTACCTAAGGAATCCTGTGCAGTGGCTTACTGACTTAGTTAAAAATGGGATATTATCTGTGCTTTGTTGCATTTTCTTTATTTCATTAAATATTTCCCAATTGCATTTTAATCTGGTTCCTTCCTACTGCAGTGTTTATGGCCCTAGGCACCTGTAGGCTGTGGTCGGGAACTCTGAGGTTCTAGGATGCATCAGAAGGCAGATTCAAACTGGCTCTTTCTGGTTTTGAGTCCAGCTATACAAAATCAGGCTGCCCCTTACCAATCCTGAAGCATTATATCAATGTCATATATTATTATAATTTCCCCCCACAGCTCTAAGCTCTGACCAAGGAGTGTCTCCATGGAACTAAGGGGAAAATCGAGGGATGTGAGCGATGTTGTGGAACTATCAAGATGTGGTGGCTGATTGGTTGTTGTTGGAGGACCAATGACATCATGAGGCTGAAGACTTTTGTTTCAGGCTTTTGGGGCTGAGGGTGATGATTCCTGGTGTTTTTCTCAGTGCCTTTTTCCCCTTTAAAAAGTATAAAGTCCTACCGCGGAGTCTAGGTGTCTAATTGGATCCATTTGGTAAGAATAGATGGTTGAACTGGACCATTCAGTGTTCGGAGAGGACTTTTTTTGTGTGGGTGTGTGGGTTAGACTTCCAGAGTAAACAGATAATGGCCTACTTCCATCATTTCATTCTCATCTCACCTTGTCCTGAGGATTATCACATTCTTTCTTAGTTACAACTCTAGAAACAAGTCATTCTCTCACCTGCACCTTCTTTGTTTTGTATGATTTAAAAGTTTGAGAGACTGCCCAGGGAAATTTTTAGTTATCTTGGCTAAAAATCCATCCCCTTCAGGCCAAACTGGCCAGGAAGTCAGAAGTCAGGGCAGCAGCTTCTCAAACAATGTAGATTCCCGTCCCGGGAATGCATGGGAATCTCCTCTGGCTGGATTGTGCTCACCAGAATTCTAGTCTCTCAGGCGTAGCCTAGAACCCAGGTGGATGCTGGGAGAGGAAAATCCCTGATTTGGGGGATTTCCCTTCCTCCTTCCTCTGAGTAATATTTGTAAAACGAGCTCTTAACTGGGAGCCTGGTAGATAGTAGATGCTTAATACATGCCTCCTTCCTTCTCTAGCTTTCCCCACCTCTTTCCCCCAACTCCTATCTGTGTAGTGGGGATTGCAATGAGATCCTGGTTAATAGGACTTCCACTGAATCACCAAGAGAAGCTGGGTGTGGCCCAAGTCAAACTGAGACCTGGTGAAGACTTTAGCATCCAGGGCCATCTCTATCTGGCCACTGGACCCAGATGGCTCTGGAGGGGAAAGTGAGGCCGGTGGCCTTGCACAGCCTTCCTCCCTTAAATCCACTTCACTTGCATATCATGGTGTCATCTTTCTGATATCCTGATCTTCTTCAAGAATGAAAGGCAAACAACTACCTCTATGAGTAGAGATGCCCCACTGGGGACTCATCTGGTTGGAAAACCCTTTGTTTCCTTTTTTTCTTCTTTCTTTCCTTTTTTTTTCCCTTCCTTCCTTCCTTCTTTTTCCTTCCTTCTTCCCTCCCTCCCTCCCTCCCTCCCTCCCTCCCTTCCTTCCTTCCTTCCTTCCTTCCTTCCTTCCTTCCTTCCTTCCTTCCTTCCTTCCTTCCTTCCTTCCTTCCTTCCTTTCTTTCTTCCTGCCTTCCTGCCTTCTTTCTTTCAGTGTCCTTGCTTGTACCCATGTGGACAAGATCTCCAGGATTCTCTCTCTGAGTCTGCAGTCCTTGTGAGGAGCTCAGCATATGGGAACACCCAAATGTGGGAGACTGAGCTTATTTTGACCTCAGGGGACAGAAGGGGAAGCATTGCCCCTCCCTTAAGCAGAGGGCAGGAGCCTCCAGCTGTGGGCAGGAGCAAGCAATGTCAGACTTGACCAATGTTTGTCCGGCTTAACCATACTTTATTACAAAAAGAATGTGGGCACATGGGTCATTTTGGATTTGACAACATTGTAAAATAATCAATAAAACTTCAAAAAAAACAAGTGTGCACTGGAGAAGGTAAGACTTGTCAGAGCTGCAATCTGTGACCACAGAGAGCTGTAATCTGCCCTCAGGGAGCAGAGGTTCCTAGAAAACACTTAGGAGAGCCTTTCAGCTGTGAGCCTGTCAAGACCGTGTGGGGCAGAAATGGAGAGGTTGGCTTGGCTTGTCGGGAAGAGTAGAAAGTGGAGTGATGAGTTCCCAGCCCTGTGCCCAGGCTAGCGGGCCCTGGCCTGTCTGGCTGATGGGACAGGTCTAGACTAGAGTCCATTTAAATTTGCTGGCAGTTTCCTGGAGCAGACAGAGGTTGTTCAGGGAGACTTCCCTTGGTGGCAGGCCCTACTGGGCAGTTGGACTCAATGGATTGGCAGTTGGACTCAGTGACTTCAAAGGTGCTTATGCCCTCGATCTTCCGGGATCCTTAGTAGAAGAGCTCCCTGGGGGTGATGTGATGGAGGCTGAAAGGCCCCTTCCCCTAGAGTTCTCTCTTCTCCACGAATGTCCATGAAAAATCTCTTCTTCATGGTAAGACGTGGCCAGCTCTGGGATTCACTTTTTTAAAAATGCAAATGAACTCGGAGGGACTTGGGAAGAACAACAGAATCAGCTTTAGTCAGTTCTCAATTTTCTCCCTTCCTCTCTAAATTAATGATAGTTTACTAGGTTGGAACTAGTCAGAGGCTGGAGCTGAGTCTTGCTGGACAAGGCAGAAGACATGACCGAAGGGGAGAGAAAGCCTTTTCATCCCCCTCTGCCAGGGAGGCTTAGAAATTTCCACCATTCTAGGTACCATGGGCTCCACAGAAAGGTGGGGCCACTATCTCCAGAAGGCTCGGGTTAAAATGTGTTTTACCTGTTGCTGTGTCTGAAGGGCATGGGGCAACTGAGGCCAGATCAGTCTCACTGCCACTTCAGCTGTTTTATGGGGCACTGTGGAAGGGAAGGACCAGGGAGGGCAGACCAAAGCCAGCCATGGCTGTTCTATGGGGCACTGTGGAAGAGAAGGACCAGGGAGGGCAGACCAAAGCCAGCCATGGCTGTTCTATGGGGCACCGTGGAAGGGAAGGACCAGGGAGGGCAGACCAAAGCCAGCCATGGCTGTTCTATGGGGCACCGTGGAAGGGAAGGACCAGGGAGGGCAGACCAAAGCCAGCCATGGCTGTTCTATGGGGCACCGTGGAAGGGAAGGACCAGGGAGGGCAGACCAAAGCCAGCCATGGCTGTTCTATGGGGCACTGTGGAAGGGAAGGACCAGGGAGGGCAGACCAAAGCCAGCCATGGCTGTTCTATGGGGCACCGTGGAAGGGAAGGACCAGGGAGGGCAGACCAAAGCCAGCCATGGCTGTTCTATGGGGCACCGTGGAAGGGAAGGACCAGGGAGGGCAGACCAAAGCCAGCCATGGCTGTTCTATGGGGCACCGTGGAAGGGAAGGACCAGGGAGGGCAGACCAAAGCCAGCCATGGCTGTTCTATGGGGCACTGTGGAAGGGAAGGACCAGGGAGGGCAGACCAAAGCCAGCCATGGCTGTTCTATGGGGCACCGTGGAAGGGAAGGACCAGGGAGGGCAGACCAAAGCCAGCCATGGCTGTTCTATGGGGCACCGTGGAAGGGAAGGACCAGGGAGGGCAGACCAAAGCCAGCCATGGCTGTTCTATGGGGCACCGTGGAAGGGAAGGACCAGGGAGGGCAGACCAAAGCCAGCCATGGCTGTTCTATGGGGCACCGTGGAAGGGAAGGACCAGGGAGGGCAGACCAAAGCCAGCCATGGCTGTTCTATGGGGCACTGTGGAAGGGAAGGACCAGGGAGGGCAGACCAAAGCCAGCCATGGCTGTTCTATGGGGCACCGTGGAAGGGAAGGACCAGGGAGGGCAGACCAAAGCCAGCCATGGCTGTTCTATGGGGCACCGTGGAAGGGAAGGACCAGGGAGGGCAAACCAAAGCCAGCCATGGCTGTTCTATGGGGTACCGTGGAAGGGAAGGACCAGGGAGGGCAGACCAAAGCCAGCCATGGCTGTTCTATGGGGCACTGTGGAAGGGAAGGACCAGGGAGGGCAGACCAAAGCCAGCCCAGTGAGGTTCCAGAGATGAGTGCTGGGAGGGGTGACGGGAAGGCAGTGCCATGTTTGGGGAGGTTACCAGAAGACTAGGGGTGGGATGCACTTCTCAACTTCACCATGTTGTCAAGGGCTGAGCCCCACTTGGAAGGAGGGGAGAGCTTATGCGAGACCTGAGGATAGCTTGAATCAGTCATTTGAGGAGACAGACACCAGTTGGAGGAGACAAGAAGAACCCAAGATCCGTCCTAGGTCTTCTGGAGAGCTGCCTTTCGTTAGTCCCTGCAGCAGTGGAGTGTCAGCTCCCGGAAGGCAGGGACTCTGCTGGTTTTTGTCTGAGCCCCCAGCTTGGAGCACAGAGCCTGGTACTGAGTAGGTGCTGCGTCCCCGTTCTTGAATGAAGGGAAGGATGGATGGATACAGATCCCGAGCCTCCAGCCAGAGGATGGGTGCAAATACAGTGTGACAATGGTGTTGGGGGCCCGACGCAGCAATCACGAGGCCCAGGAAAGTTCTCTGGCTCGGGACCGCCCCCGGCTTCTCAGGAAGTGGCCGCCGTGGGCTGCATCTCCATGGTGACCGTGTTAGGGGTGTCCCCGCTCTCCTTAAGCTCGGCTCCATCTCGGAGGGCTCTCTGCAAGACCACCCGGAGGGGCTCCCAGAACCTCTGCTTCTTGTCCCTCCCCACCAGGAAGTAGACCACGGGCTTGGCGCTGCTGTTGACGCAGATGAACGCGTCTGTGACGTACTCGGGGAAGGGCGCCGGGATCTCGAAGATCCAGAACAGGAACCAGTCGACGGCCAAGTAGATGGAAGACACGAGGAAGACGGCCACGATGGCCAGGATGACGTTGTTGAGCTTGGAGGAGTGGTGCCGGCGGGGGGCACGGCACTCCACCCTCACCAGGAAGATCAGGCAGGTCAGGACCATCAGCGGGGCAAGGACCAGGAAGAGCAGGATGCCCAGGAAGATGTCCATGTGGGTGCAGTCTCCCCACGAGGGTCTGGGGCTGATGTAGACACAGAAGTAGGTGTGGATGGTGGTGATCAGGAAGGCCAGAGCCCAGAGCAGGGCACACACCAGGGCCGACATGTGCTTGGGCCGCCGGTAGCAGTACCAGGTGGGGAAGAGAACCGAGAGACAGCGCTCGGTGCTCACGGCCGGCAGAAGACTCACGCCTGTGAGGAAGGCGGCCAGGCCCAGGATCCTCGACACGAAGCGGATGTAGGTGGGAAAGGCTCCGGGAAAGGCCCCGGCCTGCAGGACGGAGAGCACGGCCTTGCAGAAGAGGTAGCCGATGTCGGCCACGGCCAGGTGGAGGAAGTAGATGGAGAAGGGGTTCCTCTTAATGGAGAAGCCAAAAAACCAGAGCACCACTCCATTGCCCAGCAGCCCACACAGGCAGATGAGCAGGAAAATGTAACTCATGATAACAGGTGGGGGGAAAGCCTCGATCTGCTGCATGGTCAAGAAGCCTCGGCTGTAGAGTTCTGGGGCTTCGTTCACCCCTGGGCACACCTGTGGGCAGAGAAGGAGATGGGCATTAACCTCCCTTGGCTGCTGGCTTACTTTTCAAGGCTCTACTCACCCCTTGTACCTGCAGTTGTCTCCAGTTTGGGTAAACAAAGACAAAGTGCTCGAGTGGAAAAAGGAATTGCCAAATTGCAGAACACACAAGTCTGCCTAGAATGGTTCCGAGGAGCAGTCGCACAGCCTGCTTGACTTTGTGGAGTTTTCTTATGTCAAACTTAAATTTGTGTTATTGTCCCTACCCTCACAGTACCTGGTCGGGTGCTGCCTACACAGGAGAGGCTCAGAAAACACTACTACTTTTGTTTTGCCTTGAAGGTTTCATGAAGAAGAGGGAGACCCGAGTTATGGGGCAGCCCCAGGTGGGACTGAAAGAATGTAGGAGGGATTGCCAAGGAGGTAAGTTGAGGCAAAGTAGACACATGAGTTGGGGTAAAATGACAGGCGAGTACTCATCTCTGAGGGAATCTCATCATCTAGTAAGGAAAATTTGGGTTAAAAGCCCGGCAATTACTAGCAGGAGAAAGTCACTTAATTTCTTCTCTGTCAAAGGGAGATACAATAGCATTATCTCACGGAGTTGCTGTGAGATTCAAAGGAGCTGAAGTATATTGAGCATGTGGCAAATTTTGAAGCACAATAGAAGTGTCAGTGATGATGATGATGGAGGCCGAGACTCAGCTCTTTGGAGGACAAACATGGCCACAGATCTTGGAGTTAGGAAGATCTGAATTCAAAAGCTGCTTCAGATGTTTGCTAACTGTGTAACCCTAGGCAAGTAACTTAATTTTTCTGGTCCTCAGTTTCCCCATCTGTAAACGAAGGGATCTAGACTTGTTTATCTCATCCTCCACGAAATCTGTGGTTTTCTGTGCAGTTTTATTTCTCAGGCCAAGAACAAGACCAAGAGCTGGAATGGTAGCACAGGAGGCCTAGAAGTACATGCCTGTGGAAGTGAAGTATTCATGGCCACATCATGTGTGAGCACAGCTATTCCTAGAACTGTGGGTGGCTCAGACCCCCCCCATTACCCCCAGAGACATAAGCCGCCCTGCAGGCCTGCTGTGAGTCAATCTGCCCTTTGGGGATTGTCCCTTAGAAAATGGCAGACCACTCCAGTCTTACCCAGAAAAACCCAAGTGGGAAAGAGTTGGACATGACGAAATGACTGAACAGCAGCACAATCTCCTCCCCCCTGCCTGCCACCATTATTTCTTATCCCTCTGCACCGCACCCTCAGAGGATTGCAACCAAAGTGTTCTCTGCATTTGACATCCCATCTCACGCCTGCTTGGGTCTCCATCCCCAGAACCCCCTGCCTCTCAGGATCCATGTGTTCCTTCGGGGCCTAGCCCAGCTTCTCTTCTCCCGCCCCTTTCTCCCAGCTGTCACAACTCAACCCCCAGCCCCTTCCTCAAGCTTGCCTGCCTTGGCCGGTGTTGTAGCCCTCCCCTCTCCCCAGAGTAAGCCGCTCGAGGCCAGGTTCTATCTTTATTTTGTATCTTTGCATCTTCAGTACCTAGGACAGTGCCTGGGATGTTAGCTTTTTGCAATGCCTTTAGGGAATTTCGTGCTTGGGCTTCCCTCTAAAGCTTTAAATCCTCTCTTCTCGGCAACTGAAAGTTTTAAGATTAAGTGATTTGCCTGGATCACAGCCTGACGTGTGAAAGTCAGGACTGACTACAGGAGTCTGGGATTCTTGGAAACTCACAGCTCTTTCCTTTTTTTTTTTTTTTTTTTTTTTTTTTTTTTTTTTTTTTTTTTTTTTGGTGAAGCAATCGGGGTTAAGGGATTTGCTCAGTGTCAAACAGCTAGTAAGTATTAAGTATCTGAGGTTGGATTTGAACTCAGGTCCTACTGACTCCAGGGCTAGTTCTCTATCTACTGCATCAACTAGCTTCCCCCCTTCCTTGATAGGGGGGTGGGGGGGAGAGAAAGAGAGAGAGGAGAGATAGAGACAGAGAGAGAAAAGAGAGAGACAGAGAGAGACACACAGAGAGAGGAAAGAGAGACAGAGAGACAGAGAGAGACACACAGAGAGAGGAAAGAGAGAGAGAGAGTCACTCTCTGGGAGGAACTTTCATATTGACCAGTTATATACAGGTTTTAAAAATTCTTTGAAATCCTCATCTTCTCGGGTTTGTCTCCAAACCCAGCCTGTTTGCCTAGTTTCCTCCTCTGTCAAATGAGCTGGAGAAGGAAATAACAAACCTCTCCGGTATTTGCCAAGAAAACCCCAAAGGGGTCACGAAGAATTGGACAAGACAGAAATGACTGAACAACAAATCCACAATACATACATACACACACGCATCCCTAAATACATGCTTGTTAGTCATCCTTCTCAAAGAGGATCCATGTTTATTGAATTAAAATTGAACAAAAAAACCTTCAAATAAAATGTAGGGGTTAGACCAGAGAGTTGTTTAGATCCTTTCCAGTGCTCACTTGTTGAGCTTGTAATTTTAGGATGTAAATCCAAGGGTTGGTGAGGCTGAAAATGAAGTATACTGGATTTGGAGACCTGGGTGTAAATCCTAACTCTGCTGGTTTTCCTGGTTTTCCCCCTGATTGTGTGAATTGTCTTCCCTCTGGGATTCAGCTTGTCTATAAAACAGGTTATTCCATAACTGGCCTCTAAGGTTCGCTTGCAGCTTGAAATGCCCCATCTGAATAAATGGGCTGGAAAAGGAGGTAGTCTTTTGGTCACCGTGAACTATCATGGCCCAAATGAAGGCAGAAGTACCAGGCAGACAAATTCCCCATCAGTCTGGATGGGGAGATCAGCCTGAGACCGAGGCTAATAGAAACCTTGGTGCTGAAATAGTTGGAACAGAGAATATAGGGTGAGGAGGGATGCAGGTGGGAAGCATTGCAGTTCCTGCCTTGAAGAGAGGTACTAAATGTCTTGCTCTCAGTCACTTTCCAGCTGGAAAGGACCCACCACGGAGACTAGGACATTGGTTCTGAGAAGGGAGTTGTCAGAGGATCCTTGCTAGATCTAGAGTGGAAGGGGCTTCAGAGGAGATCTAGCCAATCCTCCATTTTACAAAGGGCAAATTGAGCCCAGGGCAGTGAAAAGATGTAGCCTACGTCACCTGGGTAGAGGTTGTTAGAATCAGGATCTGAACCTACTTCCTCTCACATCAGGCCTCCTCCCCACGTTCTCATAGCACGTCCGAGGCAGTGCCAGGACTAGAACACCAAATGGCCAGAGAGCCAACGATGGAGACCAAGCCGAAGATGGAGATGGAGGGATCCCTTCAATAAGTGGATTTTCTGCCCCACTTGCCAAGCTGGGCTGGGGACTGAGACCTGGGGATGGTCAGACACATGCTTCCCAACACTTGCCTTGTTCCTGTTCTGGGCGTGGATATCCCACGAGCAATTCCCGGCCATCTTTGGGGAGTGGATTGGCCAATGGTGGGCAGACTCTTCACGGCTGATCTCTGCAGGTCCTTCTCCCACCCTCTGGCAACCTGTCAATCACAGAAAGAAACAGCCTTAACTCAACTGGAATTGGAATTTGAGGCAAAATGACTGTCCTCCAATCCACTGCCATTAGTCCAAAACAATCCAACTCATCCAATAAGCATTTATTAATCCACTTTTGGGTCCAAGACACTGGAAATAGAAAAGGAAAAAGCAAAACAAAACAAGCATCATCTCAAGGAATTTACATGGTTCTGGGGTAAGGGTGTGACATATTGTTGTTGTTTGTCCCTCATTCTGGAAGAGCACCATGACATCAACAAGTGAGGCGTGACATGCGAGTGAAGTGCACTTAAGTGAGGGAGGATTGTGCAAAGTCACTCTTCTCTGGAGTCATCTGGGTTTGATTTAGATCAGGCCATCATGATATAGTATGTAAATATAAGTAAATGCATGATATTTGGGGGAAAGAGCAAACACCCAACAACCGGGGAGATCATGAAAGGCTTCCTGGAGGAGAGGGCCCATAGCACTTGAATGAAACTAGTAAGGAGCAGTAACCCTCTTCCCTATCACCTGAATTCTGCTTCCTTGCTTCCTAGATCTCGAGCACTTGCCCTTTCTAGAGCTTGTTTGTTTATAGTTGTGGCCATGTTGTCTTCCCCCTCCCCCATTAGATTATGAGCTTCTTGAGGTCAGGGATTCTTTGCCTTTCTTTGTATTCACCATGTTTGGTGAATAGTAGGTGCCTAATAAATGCTTGTTCCCTGCCCCACTCATTGTGCTCCATACCATGTGAAATAGTAGAATGTTAGAACTGGAAACCACCTCCAAGCCCAACCTCTCATTTGTCAGAGGAAGTAGCAGAACTTTAGAGATGGGAAGAGACCAGCTCAAGATCACACAGCTTTGAGTCAGGATTTGGAGCCGAGTCCAGGATTCCTTCCCCTCATCCATGTGTCCTCACTCAGCCTGTTCCGAGCAGCAGCTGGGGCCGCTCTGGGCACATGCTTCTCCTCTCCAGGACTCTCCTCCTGCCTCCAGCTCCTGCTGTTTCCATGAGAGATGCCACATCACATCTTCCATGACCTCAGCCCACACACTCCCTTCTAGAGCCTTCTCTCCAGCTTTCTCCTACTTTCTATTGCTTTCATTCCCTCTTATCTGCACAGTCTGGTTGCCTCCACACTCACAAACCCCAGATATTGGAACCATGGTGGGGAGTAGAGAGGGACTGGGGAGGCAGGGAATGCCCACTTGACTTTGTTTTTCTAAAATGTATTTTATTTTAAAAAAAGACTGAATAAGAAAAAAGAAAAACAGAAAAGAAATACAAAACAAAATGAAACTAAACAAAAGAGAACATTGCCATGTGCCCAGCAGAACATCAGGAAGGATACAAATCATATAGCAACAAATTACCAGATCAAGAAAGTATATATATATATATATTTGTAGAAGAAATTACATTAATGAGTGTCCATTTTTTTTTACTTCCTTGTAAATTGTTCTTTTGTTTTTGCTTTATTGTTTTTCCCTCTTTCATTTCCCTCTCACCCCTAAGCAGGCTACAGTTAAGAAAGAATATATTTATGTCTATATATGTAGATATATACATATACACACACATCCCCACACATATATCATTTCTAGCCCTGTTAAGTCTTTGTTTTAATACTGCTCCTAACTGCCTTGCTATTACTTAATCCCACTAGCCTTTATGCACTCTCCCATTGCTCTCTGCTTTGTCTCCTCCCTTTCCACCTTCTCTTTTCTGCTCTTCCCCATCCTCTTGCTTTCCTTGCCTTCTGGTATCCTAGATTGAGCTATGTCTTTGGGGTCAGGAGTCAGAATTGAGGATCCAGTTTACTGACTAGCTGACCTTGGGCACATCATTTGGCTGAATGCTCCAGCTCGGGCTCCAACCTCCCCCTCCTCCATCCTGGTGCTTTATCCTTGTCTAATTCCCTTCTTTTCCTCCCTAAAGCTCTATGGATGTCCTGCCAAGATGATGTCATCTATATGTGGGTGTCTGGTGTCAGTACATATCGCGAGGGTATGTTGAGATGGCTCCCCATGGGTCTCCTAAATGAAGTGCAAGATTCCCTCCATGGGGAGACCAAAAAGGCATTTAGGAGGTCCATCCCAGGCCCACACAGACAGGCCAAAGTGTGGCTGTATGTTTGCACACAAGTGTGTATATATATGCAAGTATGCTTGGATACGTCAATCAGAAACATTGTGCACCTATTGTGTGTCCAGCACTGTAATTTATATTAGGAATACAAATAAAAAAGATGGTCCTGCCCTCAAAGAACTTTCAATCTAACGGGAAGAGAATGTACAAAAGGAAATTGGAAAGCCGGGATGCAGGGGTAGGAAAAGGTTGATGGAGAAGTGCAAAGATATCCAAAAGAGGGAAGCAAAAGTGGGAAATAGATGGCTGGTCTGGGCCCCCTTCTGACACGGAGTTCATGGCTCTGCTCCTCTTATCAGAGGTGAAAGTAGGACCAAGGTTGAGTGGATATGTGTGTTAGGTTCTTACTAAGTGCTAAATAGGTACTTAACAATTCTCTAGTT
The DNA here is from genome assembly GCF_048593235.1 of Sminthopsis crassicaudata. Taxonomy (NCBI): domain Eukaryota; kingdom Metazoa; phylum Chordata; class Mammalia; order Dasyuromorphia; family Dasyuridae; genus Sminthopsis; species Sminthopsis crassicaudata. Next base: position 253,306,638 of record NC_133622.1, read on the forward strand.
CACACCTTTGGTTCTGGCCTTTGAAGGGAGTTTACACCTTTGGACTTCTGTGGTGGAGTTTACATGTTTAAAGGAGTATGCTCCTTTAAAAGGAGCAAGTTCATTGGTTGAAGTATTTTTCCCACAAGTCCCTAAGTTCTCATATGCCCATTCTCTGCAAGGATAAAAGAGGCAATATTAAGCCTGGAGAAGAGTCTGGCTGGGAGATTGAGTTGAGATGGCAGTCAGGAAGACCTGCACACAGAGGAAAAGATTTTACAGAGAAAAGAGATCTCCTCCCAGAGAAGGATTACAACTGAGAGACAACAGGACCATTACAATTTGATGCCCAACGTGGGGCTCTAGAAAGCCTAGTGTATTTTGTCACCTCAATTTGGGGGCTCAAGAAAGCACACTATATTTGGCGCCCAACGTGGGGCTCTGGCCTTGAAGCCCTACACTCAGCAGCTCAACTGACCGGAGTGGTGAGTTCAGTGTCCCCAGACCTATGAAGACTCTGCTCATCCCCCAAGGAGGGTGCGACTTCTGGCTTTCTCATAGCCCCCATTCAGGAATCAGTGACCTTCCAAGATGTGGTTGTGGACTTCACCAGTGAGGAGTGGAGGTTTCTGGATCCTGCCCAGAGGGCCCTGCACAGGAATGTGATGCTGAAGAACTATCAGAACCTGCTCTCTGTGGGGATTCCTGTTTCCAGACTGGATCTGATCTCTGTGTTGGAGAAGCATCAAGGAGCCCCGAGAACCAAGAGCAGAGACTCCGGTGGGTCTCATCAAGATTTCTTTACTGAACATCAGAGAGCTCACACTGGAGAAAAAGCCTTTGTATGCAAGCAATGTGGGAAATGTTACCATCGGAGGAACAGTCTCACTATTCACCAGAGAGTTCATACTGGAGAGAAACCCTTTGTATGTAATGAATGTGGAAAAGCCTTCAGCAAGAGAGGATGTCTTACTGTACATCAGAGAACTCACACTGGAGAGAAACCCTTTGTATGTAAGCAAAGTGGAAAAGGTTTTTGTAGTCAGAGACACCATCTCACTGTTCACTAGAGAGTTCATATTGGAGAGAAACCCTTTGTATGTAATGAATGTGGAAAAGCCTTTAGTACCAGGTCTAACCTTCATACTCATCACAAAATTCATACTAAAGAGAAACAGAATTTGATGAAATAGAGAGATTTCAGAGAGGAACTGTCCCTTCACTATCACCAGAGAATTCATATGATTCTGGCAATTCAGTAGGAGGAACATCTATCCTTTCTAAAATAATTCATTGTGGCTCTTTTTGGTTAACATGCCAGCTGCAATTCTCAACCTGGGCTTTTTTCTTCCCCTTCAAATCCACCACATGAAGAAACTGACATTGTATATATTGTTTCACACTGAGTCCACCATACTTGGAAAGGACATTTAAACACTTTGCACACTTTTGTGAGCTGTATAAGATTTTACACACCACTGGCATACCTTTTAATCCGCAAGGTCAGGCAATAGTAGAGAAAAGAAACAGATATTAAGACACTCCTCCAAAAACAAAAGAAAGGGGGAGCCACAGGTAACCCTAGGGAACTTCTAAATTTAGTTCTCTATACCATTAATTTTCTAATTTTTGACAAAGATGCACTGGCTCCGGCAGACAGGTTTTATTACCCACCAGAAGGGCAGTGTCCAGTGTGAGCAGCTCCACTGTCCTTAGATAATCACCAGGTGACGTGGAGAGACCCAGAAAGTGGTGAATGGAAGGGACCCGATAGGTTAACTGCTTGGGCGAGAGGGTTTGCTTGTATTTCTTCAGATGGAGAAGGAATCAGATGGGTGCCAATGAGTCGTATTCGCCTTGTCCATCAGAGAGAGACAGAAAAAGAGAAAGACCTCAAAACAAAGGAGAAAATCTAAGAAACATCTGATACTGAAAGAGCATGGCTAATAAGAAGACTGTTAAAGAACTTTAAAACCAGCAGGAATCATTGGATTCCCTAACACAAGATGAGACTATTGGACAATGGATTTATAGACATGTATAAATTCTCAATTTATGATTATTTGATCATGTTATTTGTTACATCACTTCTAGCAAGTGTTATGTTACTATGCATTTATGTAATTTATGTAATTATGTGAAATACTTCCCATATTGATGGATTTATGTTTCAAGGTCATGACCACCCTATGTTCTAAATCAAAAGAAAGGGGGAGATGTTATGTTCTTACTAAGTGCTAAGTCGGTACTTAACAATTCTCTAGTTCACATCTTTGGTTCTGGCCTTTGAAGGGAGTTTACATCTTTGGACTTCTGAGGTGGAGTTATATGTTTAAAGGAGTATGCCCCTTTAAAAGGAGCAAATTCATTGGTTGAAGTATTTTTCCCCACAAGCCCCTGAGTTCTCACATGCCCATTCTCTGCAAGGATAAAAGAGGCAATATTGAGCCTGGAGAAGAGTCTGGCTGGGAGAATGAGTTGAGACGGCAGTCAGGAAGACCTGTACACAGAGGAAAAGATTTTACAGAGAAAAGAGATCTCCTCCCAGAGAAGAATTACAACTGAGAGATGACAGGACTATTACATATATGCACCAAAAAACATCTATTGTGCTCTTTCTGAGGGCTAGGCCCTGTGCTCTGAGCTAAGGATAAACAGAAAAAGCTTCGTTTCTGAGTCTTCTATGGATTAGACTAAAATAACTACCCAGATAAATATGGTACAAAGTGGGCAGCAATGGCGGCAATGGCGTGATCCAGCCACAGTGGAAGTATGTGTGAGCAGGGAGAGAGTACCGCCGGTTCAGTGTTTCGTACCCGTAGGTTGGATCACCAACTATTGCAGTCCCCAGCACATGCCCTCTAATGTCAGAATAACTGATAGCTTCCTCACTAGCAGTCCCATGGACAAAGCAGTCCTTCCCACTTCCATCTATTTGCTCATATTGTTCCTACCCTGGGGAGTGCCTTTCCTCTTCTGTCTACCCTAAGTCCTGCTTATTCTTCCAGGCCATGTCCTCCAGGAAGCCTTCCTTGATACAGTTCTTCTTGTCAACTCTTATTGTACCTCTTCTAAGAACTCATAATTGTACTTTGTTATACACTATTCTGTCTTGTTCCTTGTCTCTTTATATGTGTTGCTCTTGGGCTTGACATTTTGGGAAGGCAGGGACTTTTATTCTTCTCCCTATTTGCTATAGTGCATACTTATATATTTGTTGGGTTGCTGAGTATGTCTCTGGACCTCTCCAAGCACAGGATTATTTATTTGGGCCAATATTTTTTCCCCTGAGATAATTGGAGTTACATGACTTGTCCAGAATCACACAGCTAGGAAGTATTAAGTGTCTGAGGCCAGATTTGAACTCAGGTCCTCTTGACTTCAGGGCTGGTGCTCTATCCATTGCGCCACCTAGCTGCCCCATAGTTGGGCCTAAATTTGATTGAGGAAGAGGAGAACATGCTAGAGCTCAGGGACAAGTACTTAAGCAAGATGGCTGTGACGGCTCATTAAAGCACATTGTTGGGATGCCCGTCAACTGGGGAATGGCTGAAAGAATTGTGGAATATGACTGTGATGGAATACTGTTGTGTTATGGGAAATAATGAGCAGAAAAACCTAGGAAGATTTCCATTAACTAGTGCAAAGTGAAGTGAGCAGAACCAGGAAAACACTGTAGAGAGTATTATTATTATCACTGTGAATGACTTAACTATTTTCAGCAATACAATGATCTAAGACAGTTCTAAAGGACTTATGATGAAAATGCTATTCATCTCCAGGGAAAAAAACTTATGGAGACTGGATGTAGCTCAAATAATACTTTTTTTAAAAAATTAGTTTTCTAAATTTTCCCCCAATTACACATCAAGACAATGAAGCATGCTTTTTAAGCTTTACTATTCTTGCTTTTTTAAAATCTTCTTTTGCAACAGCTTAATATGGAAATGTTTTGTATGATTGCACATGGAGAATCTATATCAAATTTCTTGCCTTCTCGAGGAGAGGGAGAGGAGAAGGAAGAGAATTGGGAACTCAAAACTAACTTACTTTAAAAGTATTGTCTCAAATTTTGTAATTGAGAAAAAAATTAAAATAACATTGTCAAGAACTCTCTGAGCCTCAGCTGTATCTAGTTATTAGGTACTAAGTATTATCCCGGTTCTGGGGGAGATGGAGAGGGGAATTCATAGACAGAGAGGCTATCAGGATTGAGAAGGATGTGGCTCCAAGCAGGGCAGAGGAACCCCCAGACTGGGGCTTGATTTTCACCTGTTTGCTCTAAGCAGAAGGAGGAAACGAGCTCAGATCCTGGCTCCTGTGTGAGCTTGTGAGAAACTGAGGGTTCTGAGGTCCTAGACCTAGATAGAGCTGAGACCTCAAAGGCCAATGAATCCAGCCCTCTCTCTTTGCAGATGAGGGAACTGAGGCTCAAGGAGGTTAAATGTGTTCCCCTTGACCACACAGGCAGTAAGGGACAGAGCTGGGATTTGACCCCACGATCACTGCCTTTTGCAAATAGCCTCAGTTTCCTCATTTGTAAACTGAGAGAGGTTAGGAGGAACTATGTTCTAGAGCTATGACAATGACTGACATCCCCCAAAGGCTGTCAAGTCAGCGGCCTCTGCATCTCGATCATGGAGGTTGTGAGAGCTCCTGACCCTTCAAGGGAGAAATAGCAGTTTTACTGACAAGGCAACTGAGGCACAAATGGTGGAATGACAGTCAGGAAAGAGCAGAGCTGACACTTGAGCTGATGGGCTGGCAGCTCTCTGGTCCAGCACCTGGGTTGTGCCGCCCTGCCCCATCCTTCTCTGCTCTGGGAGCGGATGATTCATCTCCAGACTCTCACTTGTCATGAGCAAGTCATTTTTATCCCCGCTGAATCTCAGTTTCCTCAACTGTACAATGTACAATAATGCTTCGCTTCCACACAATTCAGGGCTATTGTGGAACAAGCTCCTTGGAAACTTTAGAGAGGAAGCTGGTATTTTGTTCTCCTTCCCTGGGAAATGCAAATTTTGCTCCAGACTTGTAGATGCTATCAAGGAAATCACCCATACGCATTTTCCGGCCCTCCTCTTCCTATTTCTTCCTATTTAGACTTTCCAAAAAGCCTAGTTTTTGGCATGGAGGCACAAAAAACACAGATGTGGGACAGGGCATGAGGGACTGAGGAAAATCAGAGACTGACTTTCAGCTGGGGTAAGATGCCTTCAAGGACAGATGGGCTATTTGGCACCAAGTCTGCCTGGATGTTTGCCTTACAAAAACTCCTAGAAAAAAGGGGGATCATGGGAGCCTTGGGACGACAGGGAGATGGAGGCAAAGTTAAGTTAACTAGCATTTATTAAATGTGCATTATGTGTCAGGCATGGTGCTCTGTTCTGGGGATCAAAAGAAAGCCAAAACACAGAGTGAAAGAAAGAACTTCTTAGGGATTGGCCAGAGAGGCAGAAGTGGAAATAGTCTCTCTCTCTCTCTCTCTCTCTCTCTCTCTCTCTCTCTCTCTCTCTCTCTCTCTCTCTCTCTCTCTCTCTCTCTCTCTCTCTCTCTCCCCCCCCCCCCCGTCTCTGTCTTTCTCTGACTCTGTCTCTGAATCTGAAATAGAAAGAAAGAAAGAGACAGAAAAAGAGAGACACAAGGACAGATGGATACACATAGAGAGAGATGGAGTAAGGGACAAAGAGACAGAGATGGATACACTCACATTCAGAGAGTGAGACACACACACACACACACACACGCACACGAGCCAAAGAGAGAAGAGAGGAGCTACATAGAGGCAGAGAGAAGAGAGGACAGACAGAGGTACAAACATGAAGGGGATGGAAAAGGGTAACGGGAAAGAGGAGGGGCGAGTTAAAGGCTGATGCAGTGGGGAGCCGGAGGGTTAAGCTGAGAGGGAGCCCCGGCCAGGACGGCAGGGACGCTCGGAGTAAAGCGGGGGGAGCTGAGCGTCTCCTGCAGAGTCCTGCCTCCCAGCTGGTGTCCCGCAGACCCTGCCCCCCCCCCCCCGGGCTGGGGAGCGGCCGGTCCCGGGCCCTTAGCGGAGCCGCGGCCCTCCCTCCGCTTCCTTTGCTCTGCCTCCGTCCCCCCGTCCCCCGAGCCCACCTGTGGATTCGCCGCCCCCGGCCCGGCCCGGAGAGCGGCAGCTCGGACTCCAGCTGGCGGCGGCGGCGGGAGCCTCCTCCTCCTCCTCCTCCTCCTCCTCCGGGGAGCCCCGCGCCCTGCCCCGCACGGAGAGGGTCCCGGGCCCAGCGAGGGAGCGCAGCGCAGCCTGCAGCCGAGTCCGCCCCGCCCGGGCCGGCCGAGCTCCCCGAGAGGCGGCGGCGCTGACGCTCGGGAGAGGAATGTCTGGGCCCCCCGGGAGCGCCGAGCAGCCTCTCCCCCGGCCCCTGACGTCACGCTGGCATTCGCGGAGGAGCTGCTGGCTTTTCCGCCCTCCTGCAGCCGGGCAGCGTCCGCGGGAGCCCCGGGCGGGGCGGGGGGCTGCGGGGGCCGGAGGGCCGCGGGGCGCGGGAGCCAGCCGCCCGGGACCAGACTTACCTCGAGGGTTCAAGGAAACGGCTTCTTAAAATATAGTTCCCACCGCGGCACTCCCTCGCTCAACAAACTTCGATGATTCCCTAGTACCTCTGGGGTCTTCAAAAAAAATCTCAATTGGGCTCCAACTGACTCGTCTAGAATTCCTTCACACCCTCACACCATTCCACTGAATACAGCCCGCCCTCCCTCTCTGTCTCTGTCTCTGTCTCTGTCTCTGTCTCTGTCTCTCTGTCTCTTTCTGTCTGTCTCTGTCTCTCTGTCTCTCTCTCTCTCTCTGTCTCTCTCTCTCTCTCTGTCTCTCTGTCTCTCTCTCTCTCTGTCTCTCTCTGTCTCTCTCTCTCTCTCTGTCTCTCTCTCTGTCTCTCTGTCTCTGTCTCTCTGTCTCTCTATCTGTCTCTTTCTGTCTGTCTCTGTCTCTCTGTCTCTGTCTCTCTGTCTCTCTCTGTCTCTCTTTCTCTCTCTCTGCTCTCTGTCTCTGTCTCTCTGTCTCTCTGTCTGTCTCTCTCCTCTCTCTCTCTCTCTCTCTCTCTCTCTCTCTCTCTCTCTCTCTCTCTCTCTCTCTCTCTCTCTCTTTCTCTTTCTGTCTCTTTCTCTGTCTCTTTCTGTCTCTGCCTCTGTCTCTCTGTCTCTTTCTGTCTGTCTCTGTCTCTCTCTCGCTGTCTCTGTCTCTCTCTGTGTATCTGTTAGCCGAACTAACTTTCGAGGTGGCGTGTCCACACGGCACCACCTGGGCCTCCTCCGGGGACGCCTGGGAGGGATTCCATCCTCGTGGCCATTCTTGAGGAATCCCAGATCTCCCTCAAAGCTCAGCACAAAAGCTGCCTCCTCCACGAAGCCTTTCCTGGCTGCTTGTATTAATTGCCTTGCATTAATTTTGTAGCCACAGAATACAAGCTGCTCCCTGATACGCTTTTTCCTTTGTACAGAGGCAAAGTGCCCAGCAAGTGCTGGACACAAATTATAATAGCAACAGCTCATACGGTGCTTTCAGATTTGCAAAGTGCTTTATATGTGTTAACCCAGGGAAGTAGATACTACTATTAGTCCTATTTAACAAATAAAGAAACTGAGGCTGAGAGTTTAGATGATTTTCAAGACAGCACAGTCAGTATTTAACCTTGGGGCTTCTAGGTTCCAAGCCCCCTGCTCTGCCCACTGCCCACTAGAGGTGTTTCACAAATGAGTATTGGCTGAGTGGATCATACGTCACCAATTTAGGACTGGAAAGGAACTTAGAAGCCAACCAGTCCATTTTACAGATGAGGAAACTGTGGCCCAGAGGGAACAATTTGCTCAGCTAGGAAGTAGAAAGACTCAGAAGTCTGGTCAGGTCAGGCAAGGAGAACAAACAAAGCCTTGTGCACAGTGCAGACTTAATGAATCAAGTTGGACACAGAATCTAGGGCTGGAAAGGACTCTGGAAAGAACTAACCCCTTCATTTTACAGAAGAGGAAACTGAGGCAGCCCAAATTACTACAGGGATCTGATGAAGCTTTCTCTCTTGTCTGTGTCTCTCTCTCTTTGTCTCTGATTCCTTCCTCCTCCTCCTTTTTCTCCTCTTCCTTCTTCTTGTTCTTCTCCTTGCTCTCCTCCTCCTCCTCCCTCCTCTTTTCTCTCTCTTTTTTCTGTCTTTCTTTGTCTCTGTTTCTCATTCCCTTCTCCTTGCTCTCCTCCTCCTCCTCCCTCCTCTTTTCTCTCTCTTTTTCTGTCTTTCTTTGTCTCTGTTTGTTTCTCATTCCCTTCTCCTTTTCTCCTCCTCCTCCTTGTTCTTCTCCTCTTCCTTCTCCTTCTCCCTCCCTCTCTCTGTTTCTCTATCTCTCTCTGTCTCTGTCTCTGTTTCTCTGTCTCTGTGTCTCTCCACTTTCTCCTCCCAGCCTGAGAGGAGGTAATCACAAATTGGTATCCTTTCTCTCTCCTTTTCTCTTCTTCCATTTTCTCCTCCTACTCTACACAGGGGAGTAATTGTCCCCATGCTGGCCAGGGTCCTTGGGTTCTGAGGAAAGACCCAGGAATTCCCCCTTCTGGGGCCCTAATAACAGTCACATGGCCCAGTGGAAAATCTAAGGAAAAACAAGGAGAAGTTGGCTGGGATTGGGAATGCTGAGCTCACCAGTGGATGAATCAGCTTTTCCCCCAACAGAGAGCTATCCAGGGAGACTTGGGGCTGAGAGGAGAGGGAGGGGAGAAAGTGCTGGGAGGGGGGCAGATTGGGGAGCATGGGGAAGATAGTGGGGGGAGTATGGGAGAGCGAGAATGGGAGGAGGGAGGAGAGAAAGCAGTGGAGAGAGCAGAGGAAAGAATGGGGAGTAGGGCCAGAGAGGGGCCCAAGGAAAGAAGAGAGAAAAGGGAAGCGTTAAAGGAGAAAGTGGAGGGTAGTTGGGGAAAGGATAGTGTGGGGAATCCTGAGGCAATCCTGGGGAGAATCCAGGAGCGTTTAACCCTCCAGGAGCTGATGCCCGGTGTCTGGAAGCCTCACTTTCATGCTCCCCAATGTTCCTGATCTCCCCCTGCCCAGTTTTCCCAGGATCCTTGAACTCTGGGGGCTTTCTGGAACCTGGAGTAAAGTCTCCCTTCAAGGCAGGCTCTGGGGACTTGTGCTTTGCCAACTTTTAGCAGGAGTTCTCTGAGAACAGGTCCAAGACGGAGGAAGCAGAAGCCAATGGACTTTTTGGAACCACCTGAAGCTCTCTTTGGCTGCTGTCCGAGTGCCAGTAACCGCTTGTGTGCCCAGCAGTGGGGAGGGGAGAGAAAGCTGGTCACTGGGCAGCCCAGCCTTACCTGTGGGATGCCACCTCCTCTCTAAGCCATTTTCTCAGATGTAGACATAGATCCCTGGCCGAGGGCTGCCTGTTCTTGTGGCCTGGAAGGCAGGGGGCTGAGCCCCAAAGTGGCAGATAGTCCTCCCCCCAGCCTTCCTTTCTAATGATTATATTCTATTGATAACCACCTTGAGTCTCCCCCCACTTCTCCCCTCATCCTTCAAGGAGAAGGAGAGAAATAGAGACAGGGAGAGGACGTGATATGGAGGAAGGGAGACTGGAAAAAGGGAGAGAAGGAGCTGGAGGGGAGAAAAAAAAGTGAAGAGAGAATAGCTTCAAGGAGGAGATAAAGAAAACAGTGAGGAGGCAGGAGAGGGAGGGAAGAAAGGAACAGAGGGGAAATGGGAGGAAGAGAGACAGAGAAAGGGGGAGATAGGAGGAGGGAATAGAGAGGAGGAAAGAGGGAGGGAAAGAGACAGAGATAGATAGACAAGAGAGATAGAAAGAGATAGAGAGGTAGAGAGAAAGATAAGAGACAGAGAAACAGAGACAAAGAGCTCAGGAGCTCAGCTCTCTGGGCTCTTGTTTCTGGCTACACTTTTTGAAAGGCTGAGTCAAAGCCAGAGATCGGGACCATGTAACTTGGCCACTCAATAAGGACTATATTCAGAGCCCAGGATCCAAGGCCTGCAACCTTATTTGGGATGGAAAGTTCTTTCTTTGAAAATAAGTAAGCGATGAGTGTAAATGGGGAAATCATTAGCTGTTTGGATTCTCTAGGGCCAATTGTTTCTGGCCACCACCTATTCTGCACCTCCCGCTTCTCCGCTTCCTCCCTTTCTTTTCTTCCTTCCCCTTCCCCTTCCTCCTCCTCCCCTCCCCTTTTTCTTCTCTCTTCTTCATCCTCAGCTTTCTCTTCGTCCCACCGTGGGGAGGGGCAGGAGGGGATCTCTGGCTGATGACTAGTCCTTTCCCACTTTCAGGGGTGTGACTGCCTCTGGATGAAGCCTTAGTGTGATGGACCCAACGCCAGAGCCCCTCCTCTTCCTCTAGCCTCTCCCCCCACCACTGCCCTCTTGTCCTTATTCAGCCAAAGGCCTGAAAGTCGCCCCACCACCTCTCCCCATAGTGGGAGGAACCCCCACATTGAGGGAAGAAACATTTCATATGTACTAATGACCCAGGAATCTCAACCCATCTCTGGTCACTGCCTTGCCCGACCACGCCCAACCTCCCCGTCCTAGTCTACCCTGTGCCCTTAAGATGGGAGAGACCAGTGGGGCCAGGAGAAGGGCTACCAGTCTAGCCCAAATCCTGAGCTCCATTTCATCCTCACCTGGCACAAGGTCAGTGGGGAGCTCCCTGCAACACTCGGGGAAGGAAGACTCAATGGGCAAGGAGAATTGCTAAAGGAGGTTAAGTGCTTCTCACAGTTTGTAGGTGTCAGATTCAGTTTAAATTGGGTCTTCCTGACTCCAAGGTCAGCCTCCACCTACTCTGCCAGGAGGCTCCTAGGGCACAGAGAAAGCTCTTGGGGGTCACAGATGGAATATGGGACCATGGACTAAGGCTTAGCGTTGAGCATTCAGGGGATAGAAAATTTACCGTGGGTGGGGCTTCCCCTACATTTAAAGGTGGGAGAGACCTTGGAGGGAACAATACAAATCCTCCTTTTACAGGGGAGAAATTAGAGGCAGAGAAGTGGCTAATGACCTGCCCAAAGTCACACAGGCTGCAAAGACAGGGATTCTTAGGAGCAGCAGTGAACTAGGCAGAGGCCAGAGGGATTCTTGACTTGAGAACTTGGAGGTGAACTTCTTAAGCCTTTGCTGAGTCCAGGAACTGAGGCAGCTGGAAATGCTGGCTATCCCAGACTCCTCCGATTACCTAAGAGGGGGCTCCAGGCTTCTGATTTCTACCCATGTTGGAAAGCCTTAATAAATGCTTTAGTGCGTGCAGCATCTCGTGATCTTGACAGGCTGTCTTCACCAACCCTGAGAGTGGGTCACTGCATAATATAATAACAGCATTTGGAAGCACTTAAAGTGATGTAGCACACAAGGTGCTGGGCATGGAATCAGGAAGGATTAAGTGCAAGTGTGGCTTCAGTCCCTCACTAGCTATATAACACTATGTACCTCAGTTTTCTTAACTGTGAAATGGGGATAATAATAGCATCTGCTTCCCAGCATTGTTGTGAAGATAAGTGAGATAATATTTGTAAACTATTTAGCACAGTCTTGACACCAGTAAGTTCTTGAGACATACTTGTTTCTTTCCTTTCTTCCCATTTTAGTGGTATTACAAAAGACTGAAGAATCCTAGAGTCAGAGCTAGGAGGGTTCTTAGAGGACACTGAGTCCAACCTCTCATATAGAGGAGAAACTGAGACTCCTCAAAAGATGTGAAGGATTTGCCTAAAGACACACCGCTTAAAGAAGGTATTTGAGCTGGGACACTAATACATTGTTGGTGGAATTGTGAAGTGATCCAATCATTCAGGAAAGCAATTTGGAACTATGCCCAAAGGATTATAAAGTGTGCATACCCTTTGATCCAGCAGGGTCTCTAGTGGGCTTGTATCCCAAAGAGATCTTAAAGGAGGGAAAAGGACCCAAATGTGCAACAATGTTTGTGGTAACCCTCTTTGTAGTGGCCAGAAACTGGAGACTGAGTGGATACCCATCAGTAGGAGAATGGCTGAATAAGTTATGGGATATGAATGTTATGGAATATTATTGTTCTATAAGAAACAAATCAGCAGGATAATTTCAGAGAGATCTGGGGAGACTTACAGGAACTGATGCTGAGAGAAGTGAGCAGATCCAGGAGATCATTATACACAGCAACAGGAAGTTATATGATGATCAATTCTGATGGATGCAGCTCTCTTCAATGAAATGATTCAGGCCAGTTCCAGGGTTCTTGTGATGCAGAGAGCCATCTGAACCCAGAGAGAGGACTGTGGGGACTGAGTGTGGATCACAACACAGCATTTTCACTTTTTGTTGTTGCTTGCTTGCATTTTATTTTCTCATATATTTCTCATTTTCTTTTTCCTTTTTGATTTCATTTTTCTTGTGTAGCATGATAATTGTATAAATATGTTTGCATATATAGGATTTAACATATATTTTTACCATGTTTAACATATATTGGATACTTGCTATCTAGGGGAAGGGGTGGGGGAAAGGGAGAAAATTGGAACCTAAGGCGTCGCAAGGGTTAATGTTGAAAAATTATTCATGCATATCTTTTGAAAATTAAAAAAGCTTTAAGTAAAAAAGGTGGTATTTGAGGTCCTGATTTCAAATCACTCTCTAGTCATCATAGCAGGCTGATCTCAGGGCAACTTTACAAAGTACACAAAGCTTCAGAACAGATTTGTGAGGTAGTGAGAGCACTGCCCCCATTTTACAGATAAAGACATAAACATAAAAATCTAGAACTTGTCCACAGGACTATAGCCAGGAAGTATTGGAGCTGAGATCACTGGAGTGTAGGACTTCTGGTGCCGAATCCACTGATCCATCCCTTGGACCACAGTGCCTCAGTCAATCCAGTTGAACAAAATTTTATTATGAGCCTACAGTGCCAAGAACTGTATTAGGTTCTGAGGAAACAGATAAGAAGGAAAGAGCCTCTGCCCTCCAGTCCATTATTCTTTGTCTTGAGACCATCACCATGTTCGTCTCTTTTTTCTCAGATGTTCAATGTCTCTGTCATAGTCCATGCATGTGTGGAGTGGACACACATGTTTGGCTGGAGCTCATGCTTCCATCCTGTCTTCCTCTCTGTTACCCTTTGCTCATGTGAAAAATCCCATCCCACTTTTCATCCTGACCCAGTCTTTCCTTGGCTTTCAGCAGTTCCAACTTGGGAATTTGAGCTCCTTCATGTTGGAAACTGTAATAATGGTGATGGTGCAGATAGCCTATTTGGTGTCCCTTGAGTCTATCTTGTCAAGCCCTGGAAGAGATTGATTGTCCTCCCAGAACTGATTTCACTTCCAGGCTCCAACATGTTGCTATCCTCTTTCCAATTGGTTGAAGTTCTCTTGGGTTTTTCCCAATTTTCTATTAATTCCTTCCTTGAATTTCTGGCCCCTTGCGTGATTATGGCAGATTATTTCCTGTCTTTCTGATCTGGGCACCAGATTGTTCTGGAAAACTCTGTTATGTGTGTGTACATGACAAAGTCCCCTAGCAGAGCATCTGCCCAATATCCCTGGATGAGTTCTTCTACAGTCCTGGCTGTCTCCAACTGAGAATTTCCTGGGAAGACTGATCTGGCTCCATGAATCCTCATTTGGGCTTCCTATCCCTCTTTGCTGGGACTGCTGTTTGACCCCAGAGATGTGTAGGGTATCTTGGACAGAAAATTAGGTCCTGGAATTGGCCCAACATTAAACAGGTGCAGGGAGAAGGAGGATTATTGCTCAGAGTCTTCTTTGGGCCTCAGTTTCCTTGTCTGTAAAATAAAGGGGAGGATTAAATAGCCTCTGAAGACCCTCCCAAGCTCTGATCAGTGATTCCATTCCTTCAGCAAAAACTCATGGAATACCTATTGTATATCAGAGACTTCTATGACCCTCCTGAGCATAGGCTGAGCTCAGAACAAGCAGTTGATCTGAGATTTATTGACTAGTCAATTTAAGAAATGTTTAAAGACTATAGTTCTTGTTCATAGTCTAGAAGGATGGGGAAAATCACAATATTTTGCTGGATTCAAGACTTTGAGTGGTGTTCCATTGTTCCATACCTGAGGGGCAGTGTAGCATTATAGATAGAGATCTGGGCTTGCAGCCAGGAAGATCTGAATTTAAATCTCACTATTGACATTTGCTAATTAGGTAATCCTGGTCAAGTTTTTGTGTCTCTGGTTCCTTCTCAGCTGTGAAATAGAGATAATCTATGTAATACTGATCTTCCAGGGTTGTTGTGAAACTCAAATGAAATGTCTGTAAAGTGCTTTGAAAACTTGGAAGAGTTCTGTGAATTTCATTTGTTGTTATCATTCTTTGCCCCCATATTGGAAATTTAATGTCATACTGGTCTCAGTTTCCTAGGAAAAAAATACTGAGGGGAAAATCATGTCTTCTTTTGCTTGGAAAGTTGCAAAGTTCTCACCCTTGGTGAGAAAGCCTTCACTCTCATGTGGTTTCAGGACTACTTCTTTGAGTGCTTCCTCTCTATGGTCTCTGAATTGGTGGCAGGGAGGGTCCTTCTATCCCCTCTCCCTGGGAAATCCTCCTTGAAGGCTCTCAAGAGAGTCAGCTTCAGGGACCTTCTTTTCTTATTCTTCCAGAGGTTGCCAACAAAGAAGTAAATGGCAGGGTTGGCACTGCTGTTGATGCAGGAGAGAAGCTCAAAAATCATGGAGACAGACCTGTGGATGGCCACTTTGAACCCAAAATGGACAACAAACCAAACCTTCTGCGGAAGGCCGAAGAAAAGGAACACGAGGATGGTCACCAGAATGGTGATATGGAGCTTGGCAGGATGGTGGTGCAGGGATCGCTTCCAGGACTTCACGAAGAGAATCAGACTGGATAGAACCATCAGTGGCATGAACATCAGGAAGTTGAGTATACAGCTAGAGATACTAATGATGTATCTCCAGGTCTTGTAGGTGTTCCCTATGTAGATCTCAAAGTACAACTCCAGGACTGCCATGAAGACTGAAAGGGACCAGATGAAAGCACAGATAGAAGGAGATTTCTTTTTCAAATGGTGATATCTATACCAGCGGGGATAGAGCATGGAAAGACACCTCTCCACACTGATAACCGTCAGGAAGCCCAGCCCTGTGTTATACACGAAGATGTTGAATACAAGTGTTCCATGACATATATAAAACATGGAGCACTTGGTAAGAAGATGGCTAGTATACACGTAAAGAATCTTAGCAAGGTACCAAACTACGCGTCCCAGGAGGAAGCTAAAGTCAGCAACTGTCAGATTGAGGATATAGATGGTAAAGTGACTTTTCTTAATGTAGAAACTGAGAAACCACAAGACAATGCCATTTCCCAGAAGCCCACAAAGAGAAGTGATCAAATTAAAGAAGATCATGATGGGGGATTCTATGCTGGGACCATGTGCAGGGAAGCAGGTAGTAATTTTCTGGCTATCATTACTGGATTCATTGAAGGCCATCTTTTTAATAGGCAAGGAGTGTAAATTTGTGAAAAGGCAGATGTGCTGTCTAAAGAGCTGTTGGGTTCTCCCTCTTCAGAAGTCGTCAAGTAGATGTTAAATGGTTGGCACTTGGGTATGTCATAATGGGGATATATTTTGTCTATGAGTTGGATTAGATGGCCTCAGAGGTTCCTTCTAATTCTCAAATCCTTTGATTCTGTGATGATAATTTGGTCTTCTCTGCAGGTGTTGGATGTAATAGACTTTCTTGAACTCTTTTATATGCCTGCTAAAAAGAGAAGAGAGATGTGAGCTGATGACTCTAGGTTGCCTTTACAGCTTACCAGAAAAATGGCAGTAGACCCAAACCAGAAAGGGATAAAACAGAGAAAGAAATCTATAGCACACTCTCAGTGATAAAGGGGGATGCAAAAATTTTAAACGAAGTCATAGCAAAGGGTCTCCCCAACATATTTGGTAAACTTATTCATAATGACAAATTGGATTTATCCAAGGTATGAAAGAATGATTTAACATTAGGAAAACAGCATACAATAATTGTTCATTTAAACCATAAAGTAATCACCATGATGATTCTTATTTTTAAAAAATAGATCATGGGGCAGCTAGTTGGTGTTGTGGATAGAGCACCAACCTTGAAGTCAGGAGGACCTCAGTTCAAATACAACCTCAGACCTGGGTGACCTTGAAGAGATGATCTTGTCAGACAATAGAAGTCAGATTTTAAAAGCCAGTTCTTAACAAGGTATATAGAAGATTTATGGAGCTGAAGTGAGTCAGCTAAAAATGTGTATGATATGCCAGAACTTGTGCCAAGCTGGAGGAAGGTAAACAGGGAGAAGACACATGGACCCTGATGAAGGTTGAACAGAGGCAGATGCCATAAAGAGCCAGATAAAGGCTCCAGGAGTACAGGATTGTGGGTAGCTCAGGTATAAATAGGTTCAAATAATCATGACAGGCTGTGTTATAGAAATCTCCCCCACATCCACTTCAAATTCCTAGGTGCTAATTCTGGATCTCCTTTATTTCCTTGGACACAGAGAAAGTCTGCTTACTTTCTTCATTTTAAACATTTACTTTATCTTTATAAACAGTGTTAGCCACAGGCATTTTCTAGTTTGGGTGTACTTTCGGAATGGAGTTTAGAGGAAACAATTAAGGGAGAAAACATTTTAAGGAAAGAGAAAGAGGTAGCTCCAGTGCTGTGTATTTTTTCTGTGTGCTGTTGCTGGCTGGGGGTTCAAAGCTAGAAGAGATGAAGAATTATGTATCTTTTTACAAAATGTCCCAGAATGGGAAGGAATATTTATCCAAGGAAGCCCATCGAGCAATGAATCAGAAATAGGGGGAGAGGAGGTGGCAAATAGGAGTGATTGAAAAGTCTTTACACAACTACAATACCCCAGATCATTAAAATGTCCAATCTCGGACCCAGAGAACTAATGCTGAAGTGGAGAACTGAATATGAGGTGGAACATGTGTTGTCAGTCTTAGTCACTGGGACTGTTTTATGATTTTTCATTGTTAATAATAATAGCACTTTACAAATGTCATCTCATCTTATCCTCACAAAAACCTTGGAAGGCAGGTGCTATTATGATCCCATTTTATAGAGGAGGAGACCCCCCAAGCTCAGGGAACCTGCCTAGGAACACGCAACTTTATGTTTTCAAAGCAGGATTTGAACTCATCTTCCTGACTATTAGTGACTATACTGAGCTGCTTCTTGTATGAGGGAAGGTTCAGAAGTGGTGTGTGTCATGATTTTTAAAAAAATACAACATAAAAAGCCCAACTGCAATGGCAGGGCAGGGCTCCTGGGGGCAGCTTTCAAAGAATCATAAATTTTGAGAAATATGGGGACCATCTTGTTCATTTTAGAGTCGAGGAAACTGGAGCTCATGAGGTAGGTGGGTGTCAGAGACACAAATAACAAGCAGTAGAGCTGGAGTCAAGGGCAGATCCTCTGAGTGCAAGCTCAGGACAGGCCTTAGGGCCAAAGGAAGTCTGGGTCTCATTCCAAGACGCCTAAAACTAGGGGAGGCAGAAATTATAGAAGCCCGATGTTCTAACTTGCTGTTTACTGGGTACTAATTCTTGTTTGGGATCCATAGTGAATGAGGACTTGCCGGGCTTTGAGTTCATGCTCTAGATTAATTGAATGCCCGATACTCTGTGCCACAACCAGTCTCCAATCTTTCCCACTTCTGGTTCTGTTCATTCACATGAAGAAGATTCTTCTAGAACATGTAGAACTCATATTTATGTAGCACTTTGTGACCAGAGATGACCAGACATACATTATTACCATTAGACAGATGGAAAACTGAGACCAGGAAAAAAGAAATGCTCAGTCTGAGGTCATATAGTTAATGAGTGGCAATGTCAGAATTTGAATCTACTGCCTTTTTCGTAGCAGCATGAATTAAGAAGGCTTGATCCAAAGTCACTGGGGGATAGCTGTCCTGCCTCTGAGAGCTGCTTCTGGGGGCTTTCCTAATTTAACCCAAAATGACAGTGTCAGGAAAACCCAGGGAAAAGAGAATATCCAGAAGTGAACATTCAGGAAAACCCAGGGAAAAGAGAATATCCAGAAGTAATCATTCAATTATTCAGTTTCATTAAGATCCTACTGTATACCAGGGAATAGGAGTACAAATATGTTGAGAATAAATCTCTCCTTAATGACAAAAAAAAAAGTTTAGATTCTAATGGGGGAGACAATGAGGACAGGTCTAAATACAGACAGAATAAATATAAAAGGAACAAATGTGAAACAATTTAAATAGAAGGCCATATAAGAGGGAGAGCACAAGGAATTGAAGGATCAGGGAGAAAAAAGCATCCTGCAGAAGCTATTTGGGCTGTGTCTTAAAAGAAAAGAGGAGCCTCATGAGATGGGACTAAGGAGGAGATAATGAATGCGTTCCAGGTTTGCAGGATAGTCTGGGCAGAAACTGTGAGATGGGAGGTGGAGCATTGTTTGGTTAATCAGAGAATGCAGGAGGAAGAGTAATGTCCAATAAAACTGAAAATAAAAGTTATTTCTTGGTTTTATAGGGCTTTAAATACTAAGCAATGCAACTTGCCTTTATCCTTGAGGCAAAAGGGGGGTCAGTAAGCTTGACTGAGTAGAGAAGTCACACAGTCAGATCTGTGTTCAAGAAAAATCACTTTGGCACTAGCTGGTCCAGAGAAGAGAGAGATCTGTGGCAGGAAGACCGTTGAGGACATTGCTTAATAATTCCACTAAGGTGGGGACTATGTAGGTGGAGAAAAGGGGTCAGATGCAACAGATGTGAGGAGGTTAGAAAAAACAAGATTTGGCAACTGATTGGAGAGGTGGGGTGAGATATCACAGCTAATGCTGAAGTTATGAGCGTTAGTAGCCTGGAAGGATGAAGGTATCCTTGACTGAAATAAGAAAGTTTTAGAAGGGGTAATTCCAGGGGAATAAAAATGAGTTTTTTAAAAAGTAAGTTTTTATTTGTGTCTTCTGCTTCTTATATCATCATAATTGTCTCGAGTATCATTCCTTTTCCAGAGAGCCATCTATAGTAAAAATGATTTTTTTAGAGAAGAAAAAAATCAGCACAACTGATCAATATGTTGAGAAAGTCCCAAAACATATGTAGAGTGCAATAATTGTGGACCTCCCACCTCCACAGAGGAGTGGAATGGGATGGGATTCTGCTCTTGACTCTTCATCAAATCCTGATTGATCTTTATAATTTTGTTACATTCACTTTTGATATTTTTTTGTGTGTGGTTGTTCTTTCCATTTACATTTGTGTCTAATGTTTTCTGGTCTCTGTTGACTCCATTCTGCATCTGTTAGAGGTCTTTTAGACTTCTTTGTATTCATCACAGTCATCATTTCTCACAGCTTAGGAATCATGGGCCACCATTTGTGGGCATCCATTTTGTTTACAATTCTTGGCTATCACAAAAAGTGCTGCTAAAAAGTATTTTGCTTCATATGGGAACTTTTGATAGTTTTCTTGGGATAGAAGCTCTGGTTCAAAGGATATAAATATCTTAATCATTTCATTTGCATAAGTTGCTTTTTTAAAATGGCTTTATCAGCTCACAGCTCTATTGACAATATATTAATGTGGTTGATCATTCCACAGCTCCTCCAACATTTCCTGTTGCTATTTTTGATCGACTTTGCCAATTTTCTGGATATGAGGTGAAACCTCAGGGTTATTTTGATTTGTGTTTCTCTTATTATTAGTGATTTGGAACATCGTTTCATGTGGTTGTATTTTGTAATTCTTTTGAGAACTGTTAATTCATATCCTCTGACTATAAGGGAATGGCTATTAGTCATATATACAATACATATATATGCATGTATTCATACATTCTTATGTATATGCATATTATATATAAAATAGTTTTTATCTTTTGAAAACCCAAACCTTTATCAAAAAAAAAATGTAATACAAAGATTTCCTCTCATTTGACCACTTCCTATCGTAGCTACATTAATGTTGCCTTGCAGAAGCTTTTCAATTTTAAGTAACTAAAGTTACCAATTTTATCTTTTGTAATTACTTCTATCTCCTATTTGGTTAAGAATACATCACTTGCCCATAGCTGTGAAAATTACTTGATCTATTTCTCCTCTAATTTTTTCATACTATTATCTTCTATATTAAAGTTGAACATCCATTTAGAATATATTGTGGAGTATGGTGCAAGGTGTTAGTCTAAGCATAATTTTCTACCAGACTGTTTTCCAGTTTTCCCAGTTTTTAAAAATATCAAATAGAGTGACTTTCCCCTTATATAACCCATGTATTTACTTTATCAAACATTGAATTACTAAGTTCCATTTTTTTCTGATTCTCTTTTGTTTAGTTGTTGGAATCCAGCTCCTGTAGTGAAATGAAGGGCACCAGGTGAAAGAATTTGATAAGAACTCTTCAAGTTTTATTGATCAAAGAGACAAATATATATGTCTCCAGTGCTTATAGACTTGATATAAAATCTAACAAGCACAATCTACTGAGATGTAAATTATTAAACCCGGTACTTGGTTACTTACACTGAGATGTAAATAGTTGAGATACATATAGGAATAAATTTATCATACCAATGTCCTCAAGTACCTTTCTCCCAAATGCTTTTATTCTCCATCCTGTCCTAAGATCAAAGGGAAGCCTTTGATCCATTGTATAGTAGTGTTACATTTTGCTTCAGTCTCTAGATTTCTAATCACATATTAACAAGTATAACTCTGCTATTTCAATAAGTAAAGGGAGTTTTGGTGAGCCAAGTTACTGTAAGATTCAAGACCTGGAATAGATTCTTGTCTCTTGGCCCTCTATATTTAGTAAATTTCATTGATCTATCTTTTTTTTTTTTTGAAAAGTGACTTGCCCAAAATCATGGAGCTAAGAAATATCAAATCATTTTTGAATTCAGGTCCTTCTGATTCTAGCGCTGATACTCTATCCACTGTGCCATATTGGTGCCCAATCTGCCTTCTTTTTTAACCAATTTTTTTTGTAGAAATAAGATCTTTATTTCTATCTATAAGCCCTGCAGTGATTATCCTATTTAATAGTCAAGGCACTGTATACTATATGATAAAAGCAGAAATGAAACATTTAAAATACGAATTTGGACCTTCTGGATATTGACATGGCAAAGTACGGTTTATACTACTGGCATAATACAGAAACCTTTTGTCATACAGTTTGTGCAAAGTATTAAAATAATGACTGTACAACTTAAGCTGCCAAAGTAGGTACATATATAAAAAAAAATGAAAAAAGAGATATTTTCAAGATAAATGAAGTTGAATTTGTCAGTGTCACTGAATCGACTCTAAACTAAAAAACCCTATTTTTTAAAACAGTAGTTGATCTGGATATTCACTAATTTCGCAAGTATGTTTCTTAACCTTAACCATAGGGTAACGGTCAAGGGAGTGTGATGAAAAAATAAGAGTTGAGTTATTTTCAGGCATTTATTAGACAGTAATTGTCACTTTTTCCTAATGGAAGGATTAAGTGTGTTCATAGAATTCATTGGAGACAAGTTTCTCTCCATGTTGACTATCTTAAATATCAACTTTGTCAAAACACTATTTCTTACAGCATACAACTGTACAAGAAGTCCTTGCTTTTTTTTTTTTTTTTTTGCCACACTGCTGGTAATGGCATCATCAACAAAAGAGAAAAAACAAGTATTTTTCAATGCTTTGTTTAACCAATGGTTTTGAGGACTGCTGTCTTATGATATAGATTGAGGTCTAGAAATTCTATTCATCCTTTGTCCCTATTTCTTTATTTCCATTGAAAATTTAGATATTTTTTTTTCTAAATGAATTTTGCTATTGTTTTACCAAGCTCTATAGAGTACCCTCTTGATATTTCGATTGTTAGGTCTTGAATTATGTTTTTCCCCATGTTGGGTTTATAATGTCTTTTCCTTCAGCCCACCTCTGCTAATTATGTAGATGGTTGTACCCTTAATCTTTTATTGCCCATATGTTTTCTATGTCTCTGTGAACTCTGCAATTCCCTTTCCTGATCACAGTGCCTTGTCATCCGATCATTCCTAAGACTGATGGGTGGAAAATCAGGTAAACAGTCTCCCATTTGAAATGGACAAAAGACTGGCCCCTTCATCCCTGGTCAATGGGCTCAGGCTTATAGGAAAAGGTTGCTTAAACTAAATTAAGGGAAGTGTTATGTTCAGAGTGGGTTCCATTCCCTGGTTCATGAGACACTAGATTTTCAGAGAAGTGTGTGTCTAACAAAGTCACAACATTGCAAAACATGCTGACACTCTCGTCCAGACACTTCCCCATTGTAAACAACA
Source organism: Sminthopsis crassicaudata (assembly GCF_048593235.1). Taxonomy (NCBI): domain Eukaryota; kingdom Metazoa; phylum Chordata; class Mammalia; order Dasyuromorphia; family Dasyuridae; genus Sminthopsis; species Sminthopsis crassicaudata. The sequence continues at coordinate 253,328,927 of NC_133622.1, forward strand.
AATTGTGTAACCCCAAGGCTGTACCCTGAAGTGGCAAACAGGCTTAAAAGTGTACCTCACTAAAGGTTTGGGGCTGATCTCTACCAGCCTGTCTAATGGGGGTCAGTCACCGGCCGGCTAATAAATGATGCTTTAAATTAAATTATTTGGTCAGAGCTGTCTATCTCATGTCTGTCCATTTCACATTGGCTATGGAACATTCAGAAGTCGGTTATCTGAGGCTGGAGAAGGATATTCCATAGTCATTTTGAGTTTGAGTCCACTCTCTTCAGGGACTGTGTAGAGGGGATGATGGGTCTTTCTTCAAAGATTGATGACATGCTATTAATTCTAGATTCTGGTGGCTATTGTCATATGCTCTCCTCTGGGACACTCATTCTATCCTCAATGAGTTAAGTGCCACAGTCACAGTATGTCTCTCCTTCCCAACTCCTGCCCTCAGATTGGTTAACTTCAACATACATAGTGATTCTCCCTCAAACATCCATTTTGAAACATCCAATAGCTAATTACTGGTGAAGGATTGGAGCTCAAGAGAGAAACTGGGACTGATATGTAAATCTGGAAGGCATCTGTGTAGAAATGGAATTAGAGCAATGCACATTGATGAGGCAATTAAGAGAGAGAAAACAGAATGAGTAGAGGAGGGATCTAAGAGAGAGCCTTGAGGAATAGTACAGTTGGGTAATGGGACACAGAGCCAGCAAAAAACTAGAGAAGGAGCGTTTAAACAGATGGGAGGAGAATGAGGAGAAAACAGTGTCATGCAAAGCCTGAGAGGATAAGAAGGTGTTAGCAGTGTAAAAGAAGTAGAAACTTCAAGCAGTCTGAAAAAAGAACATTATATTTGACAAAGCCAGAACAGCCATCAGAAATGTCCCAATTGACATCCATCTCAGAATCTGCCACTAAAATCTAATTCTTGTACAAGTCAAGATATCACCCATGATGCCATTGTTCTTCTTTGAAAATGAGAGATGGAGGATTCTGAGAAGATTGCGGAGTAAGTTGTAAAGTTCAAACTTTCCAGATTTCCCCACAGATAGAATAAATTTTCACCACAGGGTAAACATAGACTGATGGAAAGTCAAGAAGACTTGATTCAGAACAAAGGCCCTCCTGGTACAATTCAATTACATCTGAAGAAAGTCTGGGGCAAGGAATTAACTCAAGTGGTACCTCCAGGCTACCTCCACACAAACAACTAGTAGAGAGCCTGGGGCTAGCTGGATTTATCTGGAGCCTCAGCAGGAGCCACAGAAATTTTCACTTCCCATTCATTAAGCTCGAGGAGTCAGAAGTCTGAGTCCTGAAAGCAAATCTTGGTTGATTAGGAATGCTGGGCTTAGCTGTGCCATAGGGGCATGGCCCTAGGCAAGAAGGAAGCTGTGAGTGCAGAGGCAGTGGGGCAGCTGCGGGCACTTGCTGAAGGATGGAGCTTTTGGTTTGGGACTCCAGGTCAGAAGAAAGAGCTGAAGTGATGGCAGAGGCACTATCTCCCTACCCCCATGATTAGAGGTGCTTACACTAATAACGCTTACTGAAGAAGGAAAAAAATGAACCGGCAAAGAAGAAAGAACCCCATCATAGAAACTTACTATGGGAACAGAGAAGACTGGGGTTCATCTTCAGAACTCCTACCCCAAAGAGTGATGTGAAATGGCTTTCTGCCCAGAGAGAATTTATAGAAGAACTCAAAAAGAATTTAAAAATCAAATGAGCAACATGGAGAAAAAAACCAACAACAACCAAAACCCCCACAAAAATCCAACATCCAAGAAAAACAAGATTTTGAAAAAAGTTAACCAACTAGAAGAAGAGATAAAGAGTCTCAGAGATGAAAACAATTCTTTGAAAATTAGATTTGGGCAAAAAAGAGCCAGTGAAGCTATGAGAGACGAAGAAATAACAAATCAGATTATACAAAATGGAAAAAAAGAACAGAACATGAAACATCTTACAAGAAAAATGACAGATCTGGAGAACAGATCAAGAAGAAAAAATTGGAAAAATTGGACTTCTTGAAAGTTGTGACCAAAAAAAGAACCCTGATGTAATAATGCAAGAAATAATCCAAGAAAACTAATATTTTATTATTATTTATATTATATATAATATTATATGTAATATAATACTAGTATATATTAATATATTATTTATTATTTATTAATATTAAATAATTGGAAAGACATTCTTGGATAGGCCGAGCGAATATAATTAAGATGACAATACTCCCTAAACTAATCTATTTATTTAGTGCTATACCAATCAGACTCCCAAGAAATTATTTTAATGACCTAGAAAAAATAACAACAGAATTCATATGGAACAACAAAAGGTTGAGAATTTCAAGGGAAGTAATGAAAAAAAAAATTAAGTGAAGGTGGTCTAGCTGTACCTGATCTAGAACTGTATTATAAAGCCAACAGTCACCAAAACCATTTGGTATTGGCTAAGAAATAGACTAGTTGATCAGTGGCATAGGTTAGGTTCACAGGGCAAGATAGTGAATAAAAATAGCAATCTAGTGTTTGACAAACCCAAAGATCCCAACTTTTGGGATAAGAATTCATTATTTGACAAAAACTGCTGGGAAAACTGGAAATTAGTATGGCAGAAACTAGGCATGGACCCATATTTAACACCACATACTAAGATTAGATCAAAATGGGTCCAAGATTTAGGCATAAAGAACGAAATCATAAATAAATTGGAGGAACATGGGATGGTTTACCTCTCGGACTTGTGGAGGAGGAAGGAGTTTGTGTCCAAGGGAGAACTAGAGACCATTATTGATCACAAAATAGAACATTTTGATTACACCAAACTAAAAAGTTTCTTCACAAACAAAACTAATGCAAACAAGATTAGAAGGGAAGTAACAAATTGGGAAAGCATTTTTACAGTTAAAGGTTCTGATAAAGGCCTCATCTCCAAAATATATAGAGAATTGACTTTAATTTATAAGAAATCAAGCCATTCTCCAATTGATAAACGGTCAAAGGATATGAACAGACAATTTTCAGATGATGAAATTAAAACTATTTCCACTCATATGAAATTGTTCCAAATCACTATTGATCAGAGAAATGCAAATTAAGACAACTCTGAGATGCCACTACACACCTGTCAGATTGGCTAAGATGACAGGAACAAATAACGATGAATGTTGGAGGGGCTGTGGGAAAACTGGGACACTGATGCATTGTTGATGGAGTTGTGAAAGAATCCAACCATTCTAGAGAGCAATCTGGAATTATGCCCAAAAAGTTATCAAACTGTGCATTCCGTTTGACCCAACAGTGCTACTACTGGGCTTATACCCCAAGGAAATACTAAAGAAGGGAAAGGGACCTGTATGTGCCAAAATGTTAGTGGCTAGAAGTGGGAAGATGAATGGATGTCCATCAATTGGAGAATGGTTGGGTAAATTATGGTATATGAATGTTATGGAATATTATTGTCCTGTAAGAAATGACCAGCGGGAGGAATACAGAGAGGCTTGGAGAGACATCAACTGATGCTGAGTGAAATGAGCAGAACCAGGAGATCATTATACACTTCAAGAATGATACTGTATGAGGATGTATTCTGATGGAAGTGGATATCTTCAATATAGAGAAGAGCTAATTGAATTCCAATTGATCAATGATGGACAGAATCAGCTACATCCAGAAAAGGAACACTGGGAAATGAGTGTAAACTGTGAGCATTGTTTTTTTTTTTTTGTTTTGTTTTGTTTTGTTTCTCTTCCCAGATTATTTTTACCTTGTGAATACAATCCTTCCTTTGCAACAACAACAACAACAAAATTCAGTTCTGCACATATATATTATACTTAAGATATACTATAAGATATTTTATATGTATGGAAATGCCCTCCATCCAGGGGAGGGGGTGGAAGGAAGGAGGAGAAAAACTCAGAACAGAAGGGAGTACAAGGGATAATGTTGTAAAAAAAAAATTACCTATGCATATATACTGCCAAAGAAAATGTTATAATTATAAAAATTAATTTTAAAAATTCAAAAAATAATAATTTTCAACAGAACAGTAAAAAAAAAGAAAGAAAGAAAGAAAAAAGAACAGAACGTGAAACATCTTACAAGAGAAATGACAGATCTGGAGAACAGATCAAGAAGAAAAAAATAGAAAAATTGGACTTCTTGAAAGTTGTGACCAAAAAAAGAACCTTGATGTAATAATGCAAGAAATAATTCAAGAAAACTATCCAGGAGTGATAGAACATGAAGGGAAAGTAGAAATAGAAAAAATCCACTTATCATCATCTCAATGAGATCCTGTGTGTAGAAAAAGACATAGGAATATTATTGCCAATTTTTTGAAACCCCAGATAAAAAGAAAATTTTGCAAGAAACAAGAAAAAAAAAACAATTCAAATACACCAGAGCCACAAGTAGAATTGTACAGGATTTAATAGCAGCCACAATAAAAGATCAGAGGTCCTGGAATCATATCTACTGACAATCAAAAGAATTGAACCTGTGGCTAAAATATCATATTCAGCAAAATTATCTATAATATTGCATGAGAAAAAATGTACATTCAATGAATTTGAGATTTCCAGGATTTTTTATCAACCAAACTTGGACTAAGTAGAAAATTTAACATTTAAGAGCCAACATCAAAGATCATTTTCAAGGAACTCAACATGGACAAATTGTTCATGTTTTTTTTAAATATAAGAAAAATATATATATCATATATTTAAGATTGACATCAACAATAGGGTAGCTCAAAAGAAAGATTGGGACAGAGTTAAGGTAAAAATAGTAATCATGCTATAAAAATCAGGTATAGAGGAAGAATAGACACAGAAGCATTAGAGAAGGAAGGAGAGCACGTAGTTCTGAAAAACCTATATAAAACTAATAATACCATACTATGAGGTTATTGTGATGACTAACTGAGACACATTTTGCACACATTTTGCAAGTTTTAAAGGGCTATGTTTGATGGCTATTGTCATCGTAAAAATGAAATTGGTTGTGACTGAAGACCAGGATGTTGGAAAAGGGAATCTCTTATTTCTCAGGTGATGGTCAGAGACACAGAAAAAGAGAAAAGTGGAGAGGGAAGAGATAGACACAGATAATGGGGACTGGCATGAGGGGAGACACATAGAAAGACATGGAATTCACAGAGACAGGAAGAAAGAGAGAGACATGAGAGAAAGATAAAGACATACACAGGAAAAAGTGAGAGAGAGACAGAGAGAAGAAAGGGAAATACAAATTGAGAGACAGACAGAGAGAGAGAGAGAGAGAGAGAGAAAGAGAGAGAGAGAGAGAGAGAAATGGACAAGAAAGGCTGACAGAGAGATAGCAAGACATGGAGGGAGGTAAAAGACAGACAGTTGGAGAGACAGAAAGATAAAGATGGATGAAGACACCCAGAGAGAGCCAAAGAGAGAAAGCCAGAGGCAAAGAGAAAGAGAGAAAGAAATTATGGGAGAGACAGAGTGACAGAGACACACAGGGAGACTGGGAAAGAGATAAGGGAAGCGAAGAGACAGAAGTAGAGAGAAAGAGCGATTGGAAAAGACCTATAGAGACAAAGGACTGAGGAGGACCAGAGGCAGATTGAAAGGGACACAAAAAGACAGAAAGAAACAGAGGGTAACAAAGATGGAGTGGGGAGAGGCAGTGAGGAATGAGATAAATAGACAAAGAAGAAAAGGAAGGGGAAACGATAGAGGAATCTCTGAAGAGGTCTTTGTGCTGAGAATGGAGAGGGAGATTTGGCCGCTGGAGGGGAGGACATAACAAAAGAAAAGTGCCCAAGAAGCAGAATTGGAGAAGACTCCCTTCCACCCACAGCAATTCTTCCCCTGAGCTTTGCTCACCTTCTTCCCAGGCTGGTTCTCTGGAGGTCAGGCTGGAAAATGTGGCCACTCTGGGGAGACCAGGTCAGGCTAGGCCAGGCCAGGGCAGGATGGGGCAGAGCTCTCTAGATAAATACTTGATGGGGCAATCCATCCCCCAGCGCAGCAGAGCAGGCCTTAAAGTCTGGCTGATGATTCACTGAGGGTTATCACTGCTCCCTGTGACTTCCTGGGCAGCTTTCACTAGCCAATGTCAGCCCTGGATCTGTGATCAGATGTCCCTTCAGATGGGGGACATCCTGTTTGCCCTATAGCTTCTAAGCGATTTGTTCTCTCATCTGATCCTTCTCCCAGAGTGTTCAGAATGCGTCTCGCCTGCATTGCAGGCCCCACCAAATAAAAAAAATGGCCCCCAATGCCCTGTCCCAGACTGATTCAGCCCAACTTTGACTCAAGTGAACCAGGCCTGCCCAGTGCCAGAACCCCTGCCCTTGCCAGCTGCTGTAGTAGAGTTGTCAGCAGACTGGAAATTGGTTGGGCTAGGGGGTGATGGATGATGGTAATGTCATGTCAGAGATGGGTGTAGGGGTGTAAGGCTCCTTGCCTCCTCAAGTTATCATGTATATTCGTATCTTTGCACCACTTGGCTGAGATTGTTCTTATTGGCTAAATCTGAAGCCTTTCACTTGACTACTTCCCCTTCCCTATATTATCTCTTCTCCTGTCTTCCAGAGAACTTCTGGGAGTTCCTCTGGTGACCAGAGAGGCCATGGATCAAGGATCACGCTTGTGAACAGAGGAAACACAGGTCTTGACTCCTGACTCAGTCTCCCTTTGCTTGGGTCGAATTGTTTGATAGCCCTGAAAAATAAGAGGATTGACCTCAGTGGTCTCCAAGGTCTCTTCAAAGCTGAGGACCCTAAGAAGAGCTTATTACTCCCCTGGCTCCCTTGTCTCTGGGGCCCACCTCTGTTGGCTCAATCTGGCTGATTCTCATCTCAAGGGATCACCAGAGGGGCTCCTCCCAAGGAGCAAGGGGACCTTGCTTGAGCTCTCATGACCTCGTATGGATCACAAGGGACCATTCAGACTGTTGTCTGCTTGCCCCTGGTTCTCTCTACCTGGCTGACTCATCTTTTCTCTCAGCTGCCCATCCTTCACAGGGCTTTCCTCAGGTAATTTCTGCACCTAGCTTCCTACTATGTGCTTCAGTAGGGCCCTTTTGATGATCCTCAGAGAATCACAGGTTCTATGGTTTGCAGCCTATATAACAATATGGCCATTCACAACCCAGACAGCCAGCTGGGAGAAAAAGCAGCACTACAGAGAATCACAATATAGCAATACCAGCCTAGCCTGCTAGTCATTCAAAACTTAGGCGTTGGACAGTTGCGAAAGTGAGTCGATTGCTGTCCTGCGTTCTCAAAGATGTCATTAAAATGACATCACCATGTCAGAGTCAAGGAAGAGTGTGTCCAGCAGTGGCTGGAACAGTGAGAGATTGGAACGCTTTGCCACAGCTGGGCACAAATGTTCACACTTGGGAGGTGAGCTGTCTCTGAATTTGTGCACCTCACATTTCTTTTGAGCTCCTGCCATTCTGCTTTTTTTTTTTTTTTTTTTTTTTTTTTTTTTTTTTTTTGAGGCTGGGGTTAAGTGACTTGCCCAGGGTCACACAGCTAGGAAGTGTTAAGTGTCTGAGACCAGATTTGAACTCAGGTCCTCCTGAATTCAAGGCTGGTGCTCTATCCACCTAACTGCCCCTGCCATTCTGCTTTACACATAGAGCACCATGCCTTCTGCAAGGCAGGCAGGCCGTGCTGGGGGTCCTGTGCTAGTTTCTCCCATGTTTCACAATCGATTCCAAAGTCCTTCAGAAAGACCTTGAGGATGTCTTTGTATCACTTCTTCTGACCCCCAGGTGAGCGCTTTCCCTGTGTGAATTCTCCACAAAATGGTCTTTTTTTGGCAAGCATACATTTGGCACTGGAACAACGTAGCCAGCCCATCAGAGAGGCGCTCTCTGCAGTGGAGTTTAAATGGTTGACAGTTCACCTGGAGAAAGGATCTCAGTGTCTGGTGTCTTACCCTGCCAGGTGATCTTCAGAATCTTCCTAAGACAATTCAAGTGGAAGCAATTCAATTTCCTTGCATGACACTAGTATACTGTCCATGTTTCCCAGGCACATAATAATGAGATCAGCACAAGGGCTCCGTAGACCTTCAGGTTGGTAGTCTAATACTTCTCCTTTCCCAGGAAAATTTCCTCCAGGAAACACTGAAACCCAAACACTGAGCTAGCTCTGGCAATGCATGTCTTGTTATTGATGTGGACATCCCTGGAAAGAATACTGCCAACTTATCCACAGCATTCAGGACTTCTCCATTTGCTGTAACTGATGATTCCACATAGGGATGGTGTGATACTGGCTGATAGAGAATCTTGTTAATGCTTAGGCTAACATTAGTACAAGCAGCAGAGAATCAATCCATACTTTGTTGCATCTCAACCCCAATCACTTTCAAACAACAACAAAAAAAATCACACACCAAGCCTCCCTTCACTTTAGTCTTGGCTTGTAGCCTTTTCAAGTTAGTTTACCATCAGTGTAATAGCTGACTGATGCCATTTTCCTCCTCATTGAAAGCATATAACAACATTGCTGGATCTAAGTTTGCATTTGACCCTATCAAAAGGCAAAGTTCAGCTAGAGAGATTGACTTCAACCTTGGCTAAATAGCCAATGGCTTCAGCATTGATTGATGAGAATACTTCAGCCCATCTCTGCAGGTTCGTGTCCTTATGGCTAGTCAACATGGCTGGATCAGCACTGAGTAGCTGAAATGCACCATATGTCTTTAGTACATAGATAGCCTTCAGAACATCTAAAAGAACTTTCACTATCAGTATAAAATGGAATTTTCTCTGCCTTCTTACTGAGCCAAGAATCCTCTATCCCTCTAAGCTTTGCTTGTGTTTTATTTTTGATGGAGTTAAATGCTACTTTCTTAGAGATGAATGAACTATTCTGCTGGTAAGCTCTGGGGAATTCTCATTTTTCCTTCAGTAGCTTCTGAATTTCCTTATCATTTTAGTCAAACCAATCTTAATGTTCCCAAGTGTCCTGGTCAAGGGGAGTCCTGGTCAAAGGGAGTCCTGGTCAAGGGGAGTAAATGCAGTGCTGTACACCAAATCTCTCTTTTTGTGCTCCACAATTACCATCTTAGCTTTCCTTCTGAGTTGGCAAAGAGCCGTTCACTCTCAGAAAAGCGCTCCAATCTGCTGACATTGTCTTGTGGTCATCTTTTTACCTTGGTAAAATTTATAAGATAGTGATTTGCCCAATGCCTCTGGGCTTCTGGTGAGCATCTGAATCAGGATTCGAATGTCCTCTCTGATCCCAAGCTCAGCATTCTATACTCTAGTCTCACTCCTTCACTTGTATTTTATCTGATTTTTAGAGTTTGGCCAGTTTCCCCAACTCCCTCCAGTGATCTTTTGTAACTAACTCTATTGGATTCCAAGAAAATAGGAACTGGGCACTTTAGGATGGAGGGAAACAAAAGCATCCTCTGCTGCCATCTGCTGCCTTCTCAGGCTACTCATGAAAGGAACTTTTTTTGTCTTCCATCTGTATAGCAAGGTGTGTACTTTAGATCTTGGGGATATATTGGCCCCATCTGTGGGAACAATTCATATTGACCCATTGGGTATGGATCCAGAAAGCCCCCATTCCTAGAATATAGATGGGAAGAGTTGAAAGGGCTGTAAAGAATCATCTTTATCTAATTCCCAAAATTTACATGCAAGGAAACTGACACCCAGAGACATGAAGGAGCTTTATCAAGAGTAGTTGGCAATGAAACCCAGGCCTCCTGACTCCCAGGCTGGCCTTTTTCAAGGCTTCTCTGCCTGGGTCTTGGAGGAAGCAATTCTTATCCCAATGTCCATTTCTCTCCCACTTCATCTTGTACTTTGTCCAAAGTTACATAAGTAGGAATCACTCATAGTTTAATTTGAACCCAGATCCTCTGACACCTGAGTAAATTCTTTCCCTCCCCCCATACTACAGGCAGATCTAGTGATGGAGGAATTCCTTCACTGATGAAACAAGAACTTCTTATTGAACTGTAGTGAATTATGCAGGACTCCCTCCCCACCTAGGGCAAATGGCAGCTGGAGAAGGGAACACTGTTGGCTGGACCCTCCTTTGTCCGTCATCTGATGCCATCTAGTGGCTATTGCCTCACTATAAAACCTCACCTGGAATGAGCAAGGTTCACTTCTGGAAGGACATGGGACATCCCAGGTTCTGAGCTGCAAAGGAAACCTTGAGAGGTCCCTTATGCTCTTCTCTTTATTGCAGAGCCCTTGTTCCTTTTCAAAGATTTCAATGGAAAACTTACACAACCTTGACCCAATCCATTCCAAGGCCTAGTAACCTTCTGTAAATCTTACATCTTGTCTCTTGAATAAAATCAGCTGACCTGAAAAGTCATCAATTCAAAGACTACCAGGCCTCTGAAGTCAGAAAACCTGGCTCTTAATATGTGTGTGCCCTCAGTTTCCCCTCCGTAAAATATCAGGGTTGGACAAGGTTCCTTCTAGTACTAAACCTACGATCTGCTGCCCTCTGTAATATGGGTAATAGTTGTCTAAAAGCCCTTAGCTTTTTTCTTTTCAGGGAGTTCACTATGTCTTTGTCATTATCGGGGTCAACCTGTTCCAATGAGCCCCTGGATCCCCTCCTGGAAACAACAGGTTAGCCTAGCTTGGGGTGGTGAGGAGAGAATTTGGGGACTTGGTTATTTTTTAGCCAATATTGTGTACATGTGTGTGAGATATGTTGTGTGATATGTCTCCTGTGTGTGATGTGTATATGTATTGGGTTGTACATGTTGTGTGACATGTGTGTTATGTATGTGTGTGAGAAGTTGTGTTCTCTTCCCTTGCATTCATTGGTCTCATTGGGTTGCTTGACATATGAGACCCCTAAAATACTTGCCCTCATAGTAACTAAGTGAAGAGAGATTAGGATAGAGTCACAGAAACATAGAAACCCAGAGAGACCGAGACCTGGACAAACAGACTGGACACAAGAGAGGGTGCTGAGCCCCAGCCTTACACTTTAAGGGAAGAGAAATATTTGGCTCAGCCAGTGATGGAGCTGTGAAAGGGAAAAGGGAAAGGAGCTCTGCAGGAAGGGAGAGGGACATGGCTGAGCTGGAACCTTTTTAAGGCAGGGGAAAAGGGAGGAAGCCAGAGGGATGAATCAAGCATGATGGAAGAAGACAAGGTAGGGGAGAATGGCCCCTAGAACCTTGAGGAGTCTGTCCCCTGACTCCCCATGCCTCCACTTACAAAAAGTGACAGAGAGAGGACAGGGAGACTTGGGGACTTTGAAGATGTATTTCTTTTTCCTGTATTCTTCAAGACAGAGACAGTGGCCATTTGTTGGAGTATTCTTCCTCTGGACTGGTGGTACAGGCACCTCTGACCTTGGCAAAGAAGTATCTAGCAACTTAGAGGGCTCCAAAGTGCGCAAAGCATCAGGCCTGGAGTCAGGAACATCTGAGTTCAAATTCAATTTCGAATACTTACTGATTTTGGGACAATGGGCAATCAGTGAACCTGTGCCTGCCTCAGTTTCCTCAAGTATAAAATGATATCATGGGATGCCTACCTCCAGATATATTATGAAGATTAAATGAGAAATGTGTAAAACCTTTAGGACAGTGTAGTATAGTCTTGTTCAGTCATGTGACTCTGTGACTCCATCTAGGGTTTTCTTGGCTAAGATACTGAAGTGGTTTGCTATTTCTTTGCTAATCCCTTTTACTGATGAGGAAACTGAGGCAAAAGTTAGGTGAATTGCTCAGAGTCACACAGCTGGCGTCTCAGGCCAGATCTGAACTCAGTTCTTCCTATTCCAGGTCCTGGAGCTCTATCTTGTGCACTACTCCACTGCCTGGCACACAGTAGCCATCTCATAAGTGCTTATTTATCATTTAGAATTGAAAACCTAGGCACTGAGTAAGGAATGGAAGGGGGAGCCTTGTTGCTCTGCCAGGGAGGTGGAGCGGGGCTGCAGCTAGGCTTGGGCCAGGGGGCTCATTTGGAGGACTCTCATGATTGAGTATTTTATTCTGAGCCTCAGAATGATGTCTCAGGGCTGTTAGGGAGGGTGTTCCTCCCTCCACTTTCCAACTCTTGCTCATCTCCCAGGGTGCTTTGCAGGACTCCCTTGAGGGCCTCCCTTCTTTATTGCCTTTGGCTGCCCAGGAAGAAGTAAAAGAGGATTGCAGCAAGAAGACATGAAATGTAAGCCCAAATGCCAGCTTTCCCCTCTGACTCCCATAAGCAGGAACAGGAGGACCGTGAGCAGGACCAGCAGGGAGAGCCTGGGGGGCCGCCGGCGCCGGGAGCCGCACTGGACCCCCAGCAGCAGCGTCAGGCTGGCCCCGCACAGGACGCACGTGAGGAGGAGGAACCACAGGGCTGAATGAAGAAGAAATCGTGACACAAACGGTGATGGTACCCAAGTGAGCAACAACAAACTTACCTCCAGCAGAGCCCCTAAAACCCAGAGCCCGGCGCCGCAGGCGTGTTCTGGGGCGGAGGCCTGGGGACCAGATGGGGCAGAGCGCGGAGAGACAGCGCTCGGTGCTGATCGCCGCCAGGAGGCTCAGGCCCCAGCGCAGAACGTGAAGCTGGGGCCCATCACTACCAAGTGCCTGAAAGGATTGTCGAAATACTTTAGTCATTTGTTCCTGGAGATCAGTAAAGACTAATAAAGAGGCCGGCGGCCCCCACCAGACTGAGGATGTTCCTTTGGACGCGGAAGCCCAGGAGCCACAGGACCCAGCCTAGCCTGGGTAAGGAGAAGTAAGGGGATCTGCATCCGTCCATCTAAAGTCGAAACCATCACTTGTCAAAGCAAGTTTCATTTGTGGTACTCTCTATTTCATGGTCATGAACATATACCCATTGCTCAGGTGGGAGGGTGAGGCACACTCATGGAGATTAGTTCCAGCCCCAGGAAGCCCCGCCCCTCTCAGACACCCTGAGGACACAAAATATAGAAAGACATCCGGGAGTTTTCCCAGAGATTTATTTACTCCCATCTCCACTTTCAAGAATCTGAACCTCCTCTTCCTCACTGCCTCCCTCTAGGTGCAGTTAGGTGGCGCCACAGTGCACAGAGAGTGAGAAATAAATTAAAATCTAGTCTCTGATATTCACTAGGGAGAGAAAGAGTTCTTTCATTCATATTAGTAACCAATTATTCAATTAGGATTAAGACTTTCCCTTCTCATTTCCTCATTTAGAAATTGTAGGTTACTCAATCAGAAGGACGTTGCTGATGGATGAGATGGTCCAAGTCCTCTGGGGATTTTCCATGATGAATGGGACCCCAATTAAGTAGATCTTACAAAGAGCATCTTACATAGGTGTTATTCTTCCGCCATCATTTTTTGGGCTTGTTGACTGAGTAGAGATGGATGCCTTTGTTCAGATACCTGGGGCCAATGATCCTCCTCGTGGCCTCAGTAGGTGGAGATGAAGGTTTATAATCTAACTTCTTGTCCACCCCTTCATTGATTTTTTTCCCCCCTTAGACTGGGGTTAAGTGACTTGCCCAGGGTCACACAGCTAGGAAGTGTTAAGTGTCTGAGACCACATTTGAACTTGGGTCCTCCTGACTTCAAGGCTGGTGCTCTATCCACTGCGCTCCCTAGCTGCCCCTATATCCAATCCAATTTTCCCAACACGAACCTCAGGCAATAAATTCCCCAAAGCCTTCAAGTGCAGATAAAGCTTCCTAAATGGTGTTGCGCTGGGAAAGATTTTGATTCTCTGTAATCACCAACCTGTACTCTAGGATTTAAGAGGAATCATTGTTAAATTAATATGCCCATTATTCCCAATCCACTGATTTTCCCCATTATCCTGGCATGCTTATCAATCATGGTAGCTACAATTTGAGGAAAAAAATATTCCCTGTGTTCCACCTGGTTCACCAGATCCCTCCCAACTATCACAGAACTTTTCTGAAAGAGAAATTGTGTATTCTCCTGTTGCCAAAGCTCTCTTTAGAGTCTTCTGTATACAACAGTGGGGTATTGAAATAAGACTTGGACTGGAGTCCTGGATTTCAAGGTGCAAATAAGAAAACATATACATATATATATATATATATATATATATATATATATATATATATATATATATATAGTTACGAAGACAGATATATACATTTACATCCATACATATATATCTTTATTCATAGAATATACTTGTACAATATACATATCTGTAAGAACATATAGAAATGTACTCCTATAAGCATATAATATTGTTGAGGTTCAAAAGTAGATCCCAAAAGGATGAGATTGTAGAATGGTGTCACGAGGTGACTCAAAAGAATTTGAAGGCTTGAACCCATCTTCAAGTTAAGGGGCAAAGTTTATTATAATTGTAACACCAATTGAAGTGGACTAAGTTCCAAAAGGATTTAGCAAAGAACCAGGAGCAAGAAGATAAATTTGTAGGAACTGACAGAGATTCAGTTCTTCATGTCACTGGTCTGCTAATTTTATGACTTAGAGGTAGAACTGAGGCATGTCTGGTATGCACCTCAATATTAAATTTTATGGTTTAGAGGTGGGGCTGAAGACTAGTCTGGTGTACACCTCACCATTTGTCTCAGAGACCTTGTCCTCCAGATCAACAGATTGTTATCTGGAAGTCAAAAATGTTTGAAGGACTCTATTATAGTATTCCTAAGGCCAAGAGACTTTAAAATCATGAACAAACAGAGTTGTTAGAACAATAGCATTCTTAAGGTCTGGCGGGGTCTCAGGATTACTGCTATATTTCCCTTAGAACCTCCATCCTATCAATCAGCTCTCCAGCAGTTTGTAACCCAAAGTAATTTGTGACAGAGGGAGGATGGTTACATCTTCTGGAGCTTCTTCAGGCTGATAAAGGCTGTAGAGCTGGTTTTATCTAGTGGGGTCCAGACTGAGGAGGAGAGACACATGACTCGAAAGTGGAGGCAGCAGTATTCAGAGGGTGTTGAGTGTCAGAGTCAGGTATGAGGTGATATTCAGGTCAGTCAAGTAGTTGAAATTTCATTATTTGGAGTCTGAAAGAAACAACTTTCACAAGTAGATTAAAAATGCAAGGACCAAAAGTGAGCAAAAAAAAAAAGAGTAAAGAAAAGTAAGTTAGTATGGAGGTTACTAGGGAGACTAACTAGAAACCCCACCCAAAGGAATAGTGCATGTCGGGGGGAATAGACTAGGCTATCATGAGTGTCTCACATCCAGACAGCTTTTCTTAGGAAAAATACCAAAGAACATTTCCCCCAATTCCCTGCTTCTGTCTCCTTAAAGGAATAGGGTCAATGGGAGGAACAGTGGCCTTATACACAGTGAAAGGAGTGCTCAGGTGGCCTAGGATGCAAGGACCATAATATTGAAAAGGCATTAAGCATTGGGTAGAAAAGATAACATGCAAAGTGGAGATCATAATGAATCTTAAGTGCTTTGGCCACAGCTTGGGTTATTTGAGAAGTGAAACTGGGCTAATGATACTCTATAAAGAACTGGGCAGGCTAAAATGAGGCAAGATTTCCTTTAGCCAAAAAACTCAGACTTTTCAGTCTTACAAGGGAAGGCTTCTATCCAATTAGTAAAAATGCCAACAAAAACCAAACGCAGTGAGAAACTTCTTTGTGTTGGGAGGGGGGCATATGTGTAAAAGCTTTGATGAGAGGAGAGTTTGGTTCTCTGAGCAGAGGTTCCAGGGGGAGAGTGACAGCCTCCAAGGTGCTATTGAGACTCACTGCAGAGTAACCTGCCTTCCTTTGCCCATTTTCAAGTAAGTCATTCACTGTCTGGGTTGTAAGAAGAGTGTTCTGTTTTCCTAAAGTTCCCAAATTCTTAAATCTTCTGTTAACACAGTCAGTGCAAATAGACTACAATTTATATATCTCTTTAGTGGGCTTTGATTAGAGCTCCTTTAAAACTGCTTATACTATCATATCCCAAAGTTTCTTTCTCTTCCTCTCACCCCTTCCTCCAGTCATGGAAAGAAGGAAGGGGGAAGAAAGAGAAAGGGAGGGGCAGCTAGGGGGCGCAGTGGATAGAGCACCAGCCTTGAATTCAGGAGGACCTGAGTTCAAATCTGGTCTCAGACATTTAACACATCCTAGCTGTGTGACCCTGGGCAAGTCACAACCCCAGCCTCAGGGGAAAAAAAAAAAGAAAGAAAGAGAAAGGGACTCTTTTTCCTTTATTCACTGTCCTCTTAGTCCTAGCTGTGTGACCCTGGGCAAGTCACAACCCCAGCCTCAGGAAAAAAAAAAGAAAGAAACAGAAAGGGACTCTCTTTCCTTTATTCACTGTCCTCTTAGTCCTAGCTGTGTGACCCTGGGCAAGTCACAACCCCAGCCTCAGGAAAAAAAAAAAGAAAGAAACAGAAAGGGACTCTCTTTCCTTTATTCACTGTCCTCTTAGTCCTAGCTGTGTGACCCTGGGCAAGTCACAACCCCAGCCTCAGGAAAAAAAAAAAAGAAAGAAACAGAAAGGGACTCTCTTTCCTTTATTCACTGTCCTCTTAGTCCTGGGGAGGCCTTTATCTAGTCAAATTTGCTTCCAAATTACTTTACACACTCTCAAAAATCATTTGTCTCAAAAATGGGATTGTGTGTTGGTCATATGAAGAAACCCATGTAAAGATATCAAATATGAAATAATTATATAAAATAAAGCAGTGAACACTCATATCGCATTTGTTTTATGCTAAGCACTTTGGTAATCATGTGATCTACACAACAACAATCATAATTTCTCTTTACAAATCCAAAAACTGGGTAGAGATAAAATAATTTGCCAGAAATTATGCAGCTAATACATATCTCAAACTGCAATAGAGAATGCAGAGCTTGAA